>NC_083643.1:12600892-12900892 GCF_963576545.1 Limanda limanda
ACATAGAACTCTTAGAGTTGATCTTTATTAAGTTACTGTACGATAACAAACGTTCTATTCAACTGTATCCGGGAATGGGTATTTTGCCTGTGTTTAATTTAAACAGTTGCAAAACATTTCTGCAATTCTAGCTTATGTCGGATGCACCACGTGTATATGCAATAAGGTGGTTAAGTAGCCAATCTGCCTTGGTGGAGGTATAAGTGTCCCTGAGGTTTCTTTATAGTAACTCCGTGTTTATTCCTCAGATTATTTGAGCAAGTCAATGTCGAGATTCAAACCAGAACCATTTTGTTCATCTGATCCCCGAGGACTTGGAGGCAGATATAAAGTGAAACAACATTTCCCTTGAAGCTGCAGCTCATGGGGGGGCCTACCTTGAAGTAGCAGGGCAGTAATCTCATTAAATACACATGTGCTTTTCATACTATTCATATTTCATAAACACAGAGGTTTCAGGAGAAACATGGGAACTTTATAGTCACACACACTGAGGAGCACCGGATACTTTTAAATGTATTTTTTAACAAGGAGACATTTTACTTGTAACTGAAGGTATCATATAAACTTATGAAATGTTCAGCTTTGCTTTTTGCCCTCGGTGCTTTAAACTCAGTTTTCCAAGTATCCACCCTTGGGTCTTAGTTTGACTGCTAAACGAAGTGTATCTTAACCTACGTAAATCACAGGGTGGCTGTTGAGATAAGCAGTAACGATGATATAGGCAGATGTTTAGTCTTTGTCTGTCAACGCTCTCACAAATTTTTTCTCTTAACATTGATCAACCAGTTTTGAGACAAAATGTTTGACAGAAATTACAGATTCACAGACAGAAAGAAGAAGCTTTTCAAGTGGTTTTGTTGCAACATAAATTTCGGACATGTCACTGAGTGAAGTGACAAATGACAATGCTTTGGGGGATTCCACCTCAGGGGGCTTTTTCTGCTTCTGCACATGTGCGAACACATGCCAGTTTTCACCCGTAAGCTCAAACAGGACATGCATCATGCAGGTTACACCCCCACAAACACACACCTGTAGACGTGATGGTTGCCATGATGATGGACACGAACACATGAGGCCAGATGGTCACCTCCACATATCACCCCAGAGGTGTAACCCATTCCTCCTCTTCACCATCTGTGACTGCAGAGCCTGGGTTTCCCATTACTTACCCTATAACTAAGAAATATGTCCTGGAAGCTCAATCACAGGAAGCCAAAATGGTGGCCACATAGCAGATCTGAGGCCGACCGAGATTGAATGACACATCGTGGTCTCTTGTTTTCAGCGGAAGGAAAATCTATTTACCATGCTTTGGTGCCCTGGACCCTCATGTGAGACGTTCACCCACTTAGGGTCTCACCTGATGGTTCGCAGCACTCGGTAGGAGAGATGCTAGCAAATGAAGCGCAACTGAATATATACAGACGTCTTTCCTCTTACATTGACTGCAGACATATGTGAGAAGTCGCTGCGTTAAGTATGAATTCAAATGTGCTAAGGTGAGCACCGTTGGTTTCTACCATAATGTACACACCCAGCAGACACAGCTAAGCCAACCATAACACACCTGGCTTCTCAGTCAGAGCAGGTCTACATCTCCGCCGCCTGCCTCTCTCCTGGTTTGTTTATCTGTGGTAATAATCCACTGTCTCTCTCTGCATGCTATCCCACACAATGCAACTTGAGCTGTCTGACAGAGGCTGTGAATTTCAGAAATGGGATCATTCTGTGTGTCTTGGCGAGATTTTATGCAAGAACACGAGCGATGAACAATAATCACGGATCAATAACAAGGACACAAGTACTGCTACCTGCCTTCAAATTCTGACTGATGTCTCTCCGTGTGTGTGTGTGTGTGTGTGTGTGTGTGTGTGTGTGTGTGTGTGTGTGTGTGTGTGTGTGTGCCAGGGGGACAATCTTCAGTCACCATATGATAGCCACCTGTGTAAACGCTTGGAGAATCTCATGAAGCTCTGAAACACTGGATCCTCAGAGCACCCCTTCTGTTGCCGCAGGACACCAGAGGCCTGACCTCTCTCTCTCTCTCTAGCAGAGAGGGAAACCCTGCAGGCAGTCAGAGGTGGATATACACACACTTGCATACACACACTTTCATGTATCTTGACACATACAAGCATAGTTTGTCTTAAAGTCAGTCTGTCTCTTACACAGTAACATAATGCAGATGAATGCACACAGTTCCAGATACTTGCATGGACGTAAACATTATCTTGTGGGGGCAGGGGGAGGGTGCGGGTCAAGCAGGAAGGAGAGAGAGGCTCCTGCCGAACAGGGCGGATATTGACACAGCATTAACATGAATGAAAATATTTTGGGTGTTCAGAGAGCATGGAAGATATGCCGCCAGACGTTTGGACATGGCCTATTCAAACAAACACTAGACATCAGCACTCAATCAAACGATCGTTTCACACACCCGGGCTTCCTCAAGCAGCTGCCGAAGAAAGGAGCCATTTAGGATTGTATGACAGGCACCATGAATGTTGCCTTGAAATCCGAGCACGATATTGTACTGGTTTCTTCACAGTGCTCTTCGTGCCGGATACAAATTCCAGGCCTAGGTGGAATCCCAGGAACGCACGTAAGACGGCAGAATTTAAATGGAAGGACAGGACCGGTGGCTGGACGGCTGCTGAAGTTACCGTGTGAAAAAATGCTGCATGGGAGGGGCCTTGGCACGAGCCAGAGCACAAAGGGAATCATGCTAATGGAGACATCAGTGGGCCGAGAGTGTAACACAAATCAAGAGAAGGGGAGGGAAGCGGTGACAGAGTGAGAGAGGGGGTTGTTGGGGAGGGAGGAGTGGAGAGGTGGAGAGTTGTTCCTCTTGCTTTTTGTGGTATGAGGCAGATTGCTGACTGATTACTGCCATTAAAGAGGGAGAAGGAAGTGGACTTGCTGTCGGTCACGGAGGAGCCGGCGCGAGTGAGTGGATGCTGCGAGTGCATTAGCCTCCTTTAAACACCTATTCATCTGAGCTGGTGGATTAAGAAAATCTTCCAGCATCCGCTCTCACATTAATTGCCCGAGGTTCAGACTGATGGAAATGTGTGTCACCGTCAAACCGGAGAGCGTCGGCGCCCAGGAAGCTGACAGTTGTTTCACTCTCAACAACAGATGAGGGTCTATAATTGCACCGTGGCACTGGGATAACACAGATAGTGTATGTTACGAGACCTCCGCACACACAAAGTCCTTCTGTTCTGGCGTGGAACAGGTGCAACGTGGGAGTTGGAGTCATCAGATCCCGGGTGGTGCAGGGGGATGGGGGGATGCAGCTGCTACAGCTTAATGCAATCACTTTCCAATTCTGTATATATCTTAATTTATAGGTTTGACATTTGTCGATGGGTATATATTTAGATTGATATTCACACTATGCGTATCCCTTTCACTTGTTTTAGTCGCACCTTTATTTGTTCATCCTTTTTATTCTGCTCTACTTGTTTGTTTTGCCTCTAGATGAGTTTGTCATGTTGGAATATGTTTTTTTATTTTTGCTGTTGATCAAAATATAGGGACCAATAGGCAACAATCTTATTAATTACAAAAAAATATATATATTCCATTGTGCACACACAAATTTAGAAACCAATAAAAATCAAATTGTTTGGAATTCTCTCAGTATGACATAATGTTGGTGTCACCACACTGCCATGAGAGAGAAACTGAGAAACAGATGTATTTCAAAGTGCCGTGCAAAGAGCCGTGCATCAGTAACTGGATGCCTGTGGGACTTTCCTGAGGGATACGTGCAAATTCAATAACGAATCCTGTTGCATGACATTTTATTCTAATGTTTGTCAGTCACATTCAGAGAGCTGCCGACCTTGAGACGGATCAAAAGACTGCAGAGACAGGGCACAAGACTGCGTGTCAAAGAGCTCAGCATGTTACACCATATAATACCTGAATAAGTGTGCTAATGCTAATGCAGGTAAACTACTGAGAAAAATAGACCAGAAACTAACTCATTGCTCAGACAGACTAAAAACCAGGCGTGAACCTTCAAAGGATAAATTGCCGGACAAGGACAAGTTAATAACTGGGTTTTACAGAGCTGAGGTGCGAAAGATGGCGAGACAGATAAACAGACGGAGAGATTATATGAGCAGAGGGAAGAAAGAATTCACCATGAAAGAAACCTTGTGTGAAAATCCATGGAAACAGTGACGTATATTCTTGTCGGCCGAGAGGTCGCCGTGTTGTTGTAGAAGTTCATGATGAAGGGAAGGACCGCGGACCCAGTACTTACAAGTAAAATGATGTTTATTAAACAAAGTAGTACAGGTCAGGACGAGCTCTAGAGACTCGGAGAAATCACACAGCCGAATGGTGAAGTCTGACAGGCCTTGGTCAAACACACATTATATAGAGAGTTTGGTTCCGCCCATGACTTCAGGTAAATGCCGGTCCCCATGAGATTTCTTACTAAAGATGGACATGTGTTTGTGTCCGAACATGAAGACGCATTGGTCAAGAACATTCCTTCTACTCCCATCCATTAGCAAGTGAGAGGTCACTCTGAGAGTCAAAGGTCATTTCAAAAAGGTAGAGAACTTCTAAGATAAACATCTGGAGGACTCCCTGAGAATGTCTGAGAGTCCAGAAGGCAGGTATGATAAACGTAAGCCCGTAATTATGTTTTGAAAATACACCAACATGATCTACTCTAACGAATACACGACAACAGTAATAATGACTATCCACAAGGAGACACACACACACACATAAAAAGAGGGCAATGACCGAAAATGAAAGAAGTAGAAGAGAGAGAGAAGAGGGAAAAAAAGGAGGATGTGAAGGAGGAGGGTGAGGGGAGAGGAGGAGAGGTGAGGGGTGGTCTGTGGAGTGACAGGAGCGGCAGTATTTCTGAGGAGAGCCAGGGAGGGTCTGAGAGACGCAGCACTCTAATCGAGCTGCCTGGGAGGGGGCGAGAGACACCTCAAGACAATCTGAGAGGAAGGAGCAGGCAATTTTCAGCAAGCTCATACACACTCCCCACACTAACCAGCCACTCACACACAGGCGTCTCCTCACACACACACACACACACACACACACACACACACACACTGTGGCAGTTGGCCTCTGCCCAGATCAGTAGCTGTGGTAGAGAGCATCTTAACTGACTCACTGAGGTCTGAGCTGAGGTTAGGATCCTCCCTGACTGGTGGAGCGTGAGCAGAGTTTGGGAGCCTGAGCTTCACTTTCTTCCTCGGAGCAGAGAGACTGCACGCCAGGCACGAGGCTCCCCCCGCTCCTCCCCTCTCCCCACTCCTCCTGCCTTCTCCTGGGCTCCTGTCCAGAGGGTGACTGGTTCCAGTGGACACAAGAGGAGGAACACAGCCTGAAGACACAGCAGCTCCAGCCCTGCCTTCCTGCTTTCCTTGCCTGCGACAACCAAACCACACTGAGGTTTTGGAAATCAGCTCCTCCAATATCTTTGCTGGATTCATTGAGATCCTTTTTTTTATTTTTGATTCATATTTTATTAGTCTGAGCTCGGGCATACAGACGGACAATCAGGCAGACGGACTGACATATGGACAGAGAGCAGTGGGCACTGCGGCGTGAATGTAGCAACTGGACTTCTCTTCTCCCTGGTTACTGAGACCAAACAAGGAGAGTAGCCAGAGCAGGAGCCTGTCCACTGAGGCTGTGGGTGGATGCAGCTCTCAGCAGACTGCTATAGGGGAAGGCAGAGGCTGTATAGAAGCTGCAGAGCCACGTCTATAGTTGGTCCACACTGTTGTGATCATCAGAAAATGGATTGTTGCCTCCCAGTAGACTCATGAGACTCTCTCTCTCTCATCAAAAGGAACTCACAAAGACCTGTGGGATTGTCTCCTCTTATAGACTTTGCGCCTCCCGCTGAGTGGACCTACATGTTTTCTCTGTAGACGAGCGTGGAGTGTGTGTCTCACTAATGATGGAAGAGTGCGTAAGGACCGTGTCTCTCACACTGATGCTGCTGTGTGTCGTTCTGCCGGGCACGGCTCCCACAGCCCACAGCCTCTACCCGAGGATACGGCTCTCCCACACAGGTAAGAATGTGTTTTTGTAATCACCTTTAATCCACTTTAGCAACAGAGGATTGTGTTGCGCCAACCCAAGTGCTCTATTGTGTTACACCGGGGCGAAGAAGCCTTCAGCTGATGCAGCACGCTCTGTTAAGCTGACTGGAACCATCAGTGCAGCCTCAGTCAAAACAATCTGTTGAGTGGCTTCAGTGCAGATTGAGAATAACACAGGTTTAACGGCGCAGAAGGAAATCCACAGTGATGAAAAATGGGCAATCTGTCAATTTTGTGAAGTCAGGGTAGAAGCATCCTCTGTGAGTGAGTAAAATAAAGTTGTGGGTTATCATCACCATGTAATAAAGATAATACAATAAGATAATGTAAATAAGATAAAAAACAAAAACGTCACCATGCAGGGTTGAACTCAGGAGGCATGACTTTTGCTTGTCAGGTTTATTTTGTCCCTGGCTCTCGATGTCCAGGGAGCATCCTCCTAATTTGTTTTGGTCCCCCGGCTACGGTGGCTGAGATTTCACAATGCAGCTTACTGTCAGGCCATAGTGGTGGAATGATGGAGGCCCTAAAGAAGGCTGTGCATGTGTCTGCGAGAGAAAATAAAAATATGCCTGTTTACATGTGTGGGAGTGTGTGATATGGATGGCACCGGTATGCTGCGTATCTCTCGGATAATGAGGGTTTTATCTTTGGAGGTGAAACTCGTGCTGCTGCGTTCTGTCCTCACACAGTTTCTTTGGTCCTTACAGCAACGATTCCTTATAAGCCTGTTAGCCATGGTTGAATATAGGTGTGGAATTTGGATGGTCAATAACTCATAAATAGCTGTGGGTCTGTTATGAGAGCTGACAGGTCTGGTTCATCTGTTGCATCTGCGAGGGAGGCTTGCTGCTTTAATGAATGTCCCATTTATGCCAGTCAAATTTGTCAGTCAGAAAAAAAAGGGCCTACGGGGAAAAGTAATGAGAAGTGGAAAACAAATTAAATTGAATGTTGAGCTCAGGAAAAACTAAAAGAACGGGGACTACTGGCTTTAATAAAATCAAACCTCATACATCAGCTAACATGAGCAGGTCAGTGTTAATGTGATTTGTCATAAAATAGCTGTCATGATTGAAACTTCCATACATCACGCAATTCAGTTAGAGCCTGGGGGTGAGGCTGTTGCTGTGATTGACATAACACGTCTCCCACGCTCGCTCTCTCTCTCTCGCTCTCTCTCTCTCTCTCTCTCTCTCTCTCTCTCTCTCTCTCTCTCTCTCTCTCTCTCTTCTCTCTCTCTCTCTCTCTCTCTCTCTCTCTCTCTCTCTCTCTCTCTCTCTCTCTCTCTCTCTCTCCCCTCTGGTACATGTTATGGCTAGCACATGGCACTGGGAAAAGACTGCAGTTGGATCCTATCATTATGGAATGAAAACCATCTAACTCCTAATAAAAGCCTCATGGGCTCTGCCAGGGATTTTTGCACACTCCCTGAAATTCACACAGACTCATGCATACAGTACGCACACAGACACACACACACACACACACACACATACGCACACACACACACACACACACATGTACAGGTGGAATTGTGTGCATACTTTACGCGCCGATGACTTGGCTGCAGTTCAGGGAGCTGGAGTGGAGTGGGATGTGGTTTCTACTATTCACCCTTAGGACTACAACAATATTACCATAACATCTGGTATTAAAACAGGATGGGAAAACTGTTATCTCTATTCTGAGGGAGATATTGATAATGCGAGGCTGAAAATAAATCAGCCCTGACGTATATTTATAACCTGCTTCTGCTCAGATGGGAAGATTCCAAGTGTGGGATCAATAAAAGTCTCAAAAGAGAAAAAAAAAAGACAGATCACCTTTCTCCTGGTTTCTGGGAATGAATCCCTCTGGGCACATCATCATGTGTTCGATGAAGACCTTAGTGCAGTATAGATCACCGCAGGCTTTGAAGTGAGCCGGGCTTCACACGTGGTGGGAAATTATCATTCACTCGGTCTTTCATCTATTCCCCATCTTCTTGTCTAGACTTCTGGACCACTGAAGATTTGTTCCTCATTTGACTCACTTTCATCCCAGTCATCCTTTTTCTTACACCCTCAATTAACTCAGTTCCAAAATGGTTTTTTTGTTGCTTAAATCCCATGAAGTGAGGATTGGGTTACGATCACAGACTCGACTGTCTTTTGAGAGAAATGACGCTAATCTTTGCCTGAACAGCTTCCAACAACACAAAGCCTATGCACAGCCCATAATACACCTCAGTTTCTTGGACTTTGAGCCAATCTCTAAATCCTTGAGGCAGAAGTGTCCTGCTGGGAGATGATTTCACCACAGAAATGTTCCGTACCCTAGGAAACAGATCCGTGAGATTTGGATCTGCATGGTCCAGGGGATCTTGGCAGCAGCTTCTTTCAAACCTTCAGGCCTGTGGATGGAAATCACTACTTCATTTAAGACAACCATCAATTCTTCTGCTAATGAAGCTGTCGTGCTGTCAGCCTGCATCAGAGTCACGGCAGGCTGCAGGTGGGTGGCCAGGCTGAGATTTATTTTGACTTTCATCATGCATGTCTGCCCAGTCCACGGTAATTCAGTTGTCTTTGTGCATATTTCTGAAGGTGAGGCTGGGCCGGGACTTCCAGTTCATGTTAATTCCTTCATGTCAATTAATTTCAATTCAGCAACTCTGGTTCTGGACACTTTGACCCCACCCTCATAAAACCTGTCGAGAGCTGCCATGGCCGGGTGGCGCCAAAGGGGAAGAAAACAGCAACATACCATTTTTAAGACTTTATAGATCTAAGAGTTAAAGAGCTTCTGCTTCTGTTTGCAAAACATTTTCTTAAAACTGTCCTAAAACTGTTTCTCACATTCCTGGCAAATTACACGTGTTGGCATGTCATTATTGCAGAGAGGCTCGTTTCTTTTGACAACGTGTCTGATTGAAGTTAAGGTGTTGGTCAAATAATATTGTGCAAACAGCTGGAAGAAAACTTGACCCTTTCACAGTAATTAAATTGAAAATTCTTTTTTTTTTCTGTGTCTGACCAGGACGAGTTTACCTAAAAGCCGTACTCATTTAGAAAAGAGCCAAGATAAATTACTTATTGATGAGCCACATACCCTCCACTAAAAATTAATGAATCAGAACACAGGTGTGAAGCTTCGCAAACACACCGGTCGCTCAATTCTGTTGACATCTCTTTTCTTTCAGCCCACACTGGGAAATTGTGAGATTCAAGCAAAAAAGGTGGTGAGGTATATGCACGTGTGAACACAGGGATTACTCAGGTAGTAATTACAGTTGTATGAAACCCCCCTTTTGAGCTGTAATTTCAGACCTGCCTTTACAGACAGGATGAAACCCTCTATATATTTTACAGCTTTGAAACTATGTGGCTGTAGGAGACTTTATTTCGAGTGTTGGGATGGGGGGGATACCGCTATGACCTGAAGTTTAGCCAGTCTGGGATCAAGTGGGATTTTTAAAGCTGATGCATCATGGGAGGAATCACATAAAACTTTCTTTTGTCTTTTTGTGTGATTAACATTTATCACACTGGTCATAGGATGGTTTGTATGCCTTTTATTAAATCACTGCAGAATGGACTGTTATGGTGATGATTGGGTTAATCACACCTTTTAGGCCAGCAAAGGAAAGATAAATATTATTATTTCAACCCCCTGCCCTCCTCCTACGCTCACCTCTCTCTCTCTCTCTCTCTAATCTCTCTCTTGCACTTTCTCATTTTATCCGTGTACATCCCAGCGTCCTTTTCTCTCCCATTGTGTTATGAGTGTGCTCTCGAGTTCATTAATGAGATGTCCAGAGGCGAAGGCAGCTGGTGAAAGTCTAATATCCTCTCTGACCTTTTCCCAGTAAAGGGACCGGGGAGAGGAGATGAGTTCACTTCATGACGGGAAAAGTAGAGCAGGCACCAAGGAAGAAAAAAGATTGTTCCAGTCTTTAGAGACTATGTCACAAAACGATATTACAAGAGGGGGGGGGAGAGAAAGAGAAGGATGAAGGATGACAAGTGCAGTGAGCACTTCAAGACACAAAAATACCGAGGGGATTTTGTTTATTGTGGGCCGGCAGTTAAAAGCAAAGCTTGTCTTCCTTTATTCCACTTTAGGGGACAGAGAATGAACTCAGAGGAAATCCCTTCATCTGGAATCAATCTTCAGAG
Source organism: Limanda limanda (assembly GCF_963576545.1). NCBI lineage: Eukaryota > Metazoa > Chordata > Actinopteri > Pleuronectiformes > Pleuronectidae > Limanda > Limanda limanda. The sequence continues at coordinate 12,611,157 of NC_083643.1, forward strand.
GAAATAAATGGAATAACACATTTACAAAAAAGATATTCTGTTATCTACAAGATAATTTTTTAACTTTTTTGACCGTTATATTTTAATTTCTGAGGTTATTATAGATATATCCAAGTAACATATAAGTGCAAGGAGAAATCATGACATCCAGATGTAAAGCTATGCTTTGATACACAATGAGCCTCATCAATGTTTTCATGCTTCAGTGTCATATATGATTTTCATATGATGTTGAGGGAGTATAGTTTGGAACTGATGGGGACAGACCTTGATTTAATATCAGGATTATATAAACAGTTATATGTTTGAAAATCATATTAAAATATTGTAAATGTAATGTAGGGAAATGTATCAAATGTTTGGGGTATGTTTCATTTATTGAAAGTTTTTGCTTTGAGTCCTGAACTGCCTCAAAACTAACCGAGCTCCTCATAATAATCGAAAAAGAAACATTTGATCAAAATCTAAAATCCCTATACAACAACAACAACAGCTTATAATAATAGCAATGACAATAAAGAATATAGAATATAATATAATTCATATCATTTTGAATTAATGGCTGAGAACTTGCTGGCAATTGGTCATGGGCACTTTGTCCTCCTTGTATCACCGAATTTGTCACTTTTCGGGTATCACTTATCTCTGTTTCTCTGTTTCTCCCTCTCTCTCCGTTAATTCTCCTCGAATACACCATGTGGCTTTCATTTTGCTGAGTGACATCATACCCCCTCACACAAGACGGCTCAAATCCACAAGGCCATACACCGACAATGGGATAACACCCCAGTTCTCCAGCTCCAGACCCCACCCCCGAGAGCTCCCCGGCCTGCACTAAGTGCCCCGGCAGCACGGGGAGGAAGAACAACCTCCCTCCTTCTTCTTGTCCTCTTTAACTCACTCCAATAATTCTTACTTTCGGCTCCAACACAAATTCCATTACTCAACAAGTGAACGTGAAGGCTTATGTCTCTGGAAATACGAGCCTGCCTGTATGGCATGGCTTTAATTCCTAACATAAAATGCATGCTTGGAACTGGCAGCAGTTCAAATGATGGGAGCAAGTTTAATTTGTGTTTTTCAGTTTTGTGAGGATTGTTTTTATGATCTCCAAGGTGCATTCATCTCCGTTCCTTTGACTAATCATGAACACAAACCCCCCACCCCACGCTGAAAAGAGACCTATAATCAAAAGTAGGTTGCTACTTCACACGCACAAACACACACACACACACACACTAAAAAACACATACTGTTCTCCCTGGGATATGAAAAATTGTGTTTCCATATGTGCATAAAGAGGAGATCACAAAGACTATCTGGATTTCACTTCACCAAATCATTTCAGGCTTTTCATCACAACTCAGACAGACGATGAAACCCTGTCTAGAGGGAGTCCTTTTCCTCCCAGTTTCCATTTGAAGTGGGATCACGGTAGGGCTGAGTGTTTCCCTGGCTCCGTTGGCTGGTGGAGAAACCCCCCTGTAGCTGGGGGCTAAGGATCCCTCACTGGCTGCAGATGGGGGGAAGAAACTTGGAGAGAGAAGGGGAAATACGGAAATCCCCTCTTTCCCCTCGTCAGTCTGAGCAGTGGTTGGATCTGTCTGGTACCGGTAATGACAGAGGACAAACCTTTGAAAGAGCATTGAAGCATCTCTCGGAGTGTCAGTGTTACCGGGAGATTCACCGACTGTGTTTCTCACCAACTCTGTAATCAACACGTTCCTTATTATGAACCTGATTATTGTTTATCATCACTTCTTTCTTTCTTTCTTTCTTTCTTTCTTTCTTTCTTTCTTTCTTTCTTTCTTTCTTTCTTTCTTTCTTTCTTTCTTTCTTTCTTTCTGGTGTTTATGGTCGTTGGGGGGATGTAATAAACTAAATTTACGTACAGTTACTGTATTTGAGTATATTTTCCATGTATCAGGTATCCGGTATACTTTTGCTTTTACTCCCCTACATATATCAACAGATATTTGTACTTTTTAGTGTAGTACATTGGATTGTGTTGCATGTTCACATTGTTTTTATATTTTTAAAAGTAATCAATCGCAATAATTGGTTCATTAATCATAACTGGTGAGGAAGAAACTCCTAGATGGATCCAGAGGAGACTCACCCATAATGATGTAGTTTAGCAATGCATTAGGGGAATAGGCTATACACTCATCAAGTACTTTTACTTTCAATACTTTAAGTATATTTAAAAGCAAGTACTTAATTTTACTCCAGTAGAAAAGTGAATACAGTACTTAAATACATGTACTTAAGTATTTATTTGTACTTGTACTTTAGTTAAATGTTTGCACACTTCCTCCATTGCTAATTATGGTATATAGTTTTCTCCACACAGCTGTGTTTGTGTGTGACGGAGCGTGTGTGTGTGTGTGTGTGTGTGCATACAATACACCACAGTAAATCAGCTGCCTCTCATCATTATTATGGAGACGAGTGAAAAGCTCGTTACTCAGTCACTCTAAGCAGACGTTCGAGTCTGTCTTTTAAATAAGTGGGAGCAGATTGGACTGATTGTTCGGGAGCAACTGGATGAAAATGTGGAGAAGGAATGTTTGAAAGGACTGTTCTTGATCTAATGTCAGGCTTAACTCAGAGGGAACTGTGGGGAGGCAACGAGACAGTGTTTGTGTGTGTGTGTGTGTGAGAGAGAGAGAGCGTGTTGAGTGTGTGGATTAGATAATTGCAGGAAGTATGTCTGAGCCCTGGCAGAGCACCAGTGCCACATCCCCTCTCTGCCACCCAAAACCAGCCCGTGAGCCAACACTTCTCAAACAAACAGTCGCTTGTCTCCCAGGCAAAGAAATCTTAATAGCAGCTAAATGTACACATGTCGCCCACTCCTCTGTGGATACCTAATCCCATTTTAAACAAATAGAACCTTCCGCACAGCGCATGCTGTTGCAATGAGTAATCTCGGAAAATGAGACGAACTCTTTCACTTTGGGAGCTCGAGTGTCACTAAGAATACACAGAATCTAGAAAAAACAAACCGCATGATTACCCCACGCAACCCCCAGCAGGAAGAGACACCTCAACACAATCTGAGGTTAGGAAGACATAGTATTACAGAGATGAGAGTTACCAGTTCCCCCCCCCCCTATGATCTGAAGTAAGGGGGTTCGTTGAAGATTTGTGCATGCACAGGCTAAAGTGGAGACAGCCCATGTGCTGCTCGCGCTATAAATTTGATCATGAACCCCGGGACTTGTCTGTTTAAATGTCTCTTTCAAAAGGTTTCAGGAACTTTTTGCTAACGCACACCAGAGCCCCCTTTGTTATTTTACAAGGACACCGGCTCGGACCCGGCCATGTGTGAATGAAAGGCCTTTCAGCCCGACGCAGCCCAGAGGAAGTGCACGCTGCTGGGGTTGCTGCACTTAAATCCTTCACCCTCAACCCTGCTCTCCAGCAGCCCGGGGAGCGCAGGTACAGAGGAGGAGCCTGTCAGGTTCAATCAGGCCGGTGCAACTTAGGGTGTTTATACGTGTGTGTGTGTGTGTGTGTGTGTGTGTGTGTGTGTGTGTGTGTGTGTGTGTGTGTGTGTGTGTGTGTGTGTGTGTGAGCGAGCAAATCATCTGCGATTCTACGGTGGATTAGAACCAGATAATTTCAAAGCCGTGTGATTGCAAAGTGAGTTGGAGTTTGTATTAAAAACGACAGCTCTGTCACAGTCCACTGCTTTCTTTGAAAAGTAAAATCACCTAAAGCGCGACTGACAGGGTAACTCGTATCCTTCTTCTCCTATCTTCTAAAACCTTCATGGTTGTCAGTGTCTTCCCAGTTAAGCTGTGTCAGGGTTAGCATATAAAACTTTGAGTGATGAGGTAAAAAGGGATGAATTGTGGGTGTATGATGAAGCCAATGACGTGAGGAAGCAGCTCTGAAGCGGGGGAGAGGAGGTGATGGTGCCACATGAGGTGAGATGGATGATAACCTGTCGTTCCTCTCAGTTCTCTTGGGAAAGCTCTGGATCAAAAACATGTTGCAATGTGCCCTTGGCAGTGGAAGCAATGGGGAAGCAGACACAGGTTACTGCCTGGAGCAGTTGGAGATCCCTCCAGGGAGGGGTTGGGTTCAGGTTTGATCGTTGCTGGTCGGTACAGGCAAGAGGCAAACTCAGATTCAGCATGTGAAAGGACAACCAGATAAATCTATGTTGAGCACTGACCCACGCATTTTTCTGTTCTTGTTATCTGGCTGCCAACATTCAATAATAATCTTTCTTTATTGCAACAAAATAGAGGTTGACTCTCTAAATTATCTATGTATCCATCCATCCACACACCTATCTATCTTTATTTTTGATATATGATATATCTGTGTGTGTGTGTCGTTGTTGTGTGTGCAGAGCTCTGGCAGCTGAACAGGACCTGGGTGTTCCAGGCACATGGAGCGTCTCTGCAGCCTCACACTATGATGCTGGACGAGGGCCACGAGAGGCTGTATGTGGGGGCCAAGAATACTCTGTTCTCCCTCAGTCTGGACCAGGTTAACACACACCACAGAGAGGTAGGCCTGTCACGTGCATGTGTGTTGTTCATGGGCCTGTTTTGAGTATAAAGCAGTTTGTTATATTGGCATAAGAACCCTGCAAGATTATTTGAGCTATGCAGTCATTACCCTCCTATTCTCCTCCAATCTTTGACACAAACTTTTTACTAAGCATGTCCAAAATACTTTTTTATTTAGATTGAAACGTTATTGTGAACAAGTGTTGTCTTTCAGATCCAGTGGGCCAGCACGGACTCTCAGGTAGAAGAGTGTTTGATGAAGGGGAGAGAAAAGGTAAGAGACTTAGAAATATTTGACTTCAACAGAGCATTGTTTGGTTTGGCTGCAGGGCAAAGCAAAAATTCCCAGATGATAGTACGCATTGACTTAGAACTTGTATAAACTGTATAATTAATTTGTCAAACATAGACTATAGATTGTAAAGATAGATACTGTCAATACGGATTGATTTATATATCCAACTACACATTAACCTTGCCTTAACCTGAAATATTGTTATTAATGGTGCCGTACCCGCCCGGTGTCTGTCCCTGTGTAGCCTCAAACCCTCAATCACGGCCTTTTACTAACCCAACTTCACCCTCCCCCTGTTTTATCCTTGCATCTCCTCCAACAGCTCGAGTGTGCAAACTACATCAAGGTCCTGCAGCGGTACAACCACACCCATCTGCTGGTCTGTGGAACAGGAGCTTTTAACCCCGTCTGCACACTGGTCAGGGTGGGACACTCAGGACAGGTACGTTAAGTGAAATTATGGTCAACCGATAATAGTATAAATAACTCAAAGAACTGTGGGAGAAATTCACCTTCCTCTTTATTTACTGTACCCTTCACTTTTGTTTATCTTGTACGAATAAAAAAATGCAAAAAATATACAGTCAGCCGAATTTCACATGGTGCTATTTCTTTTTTTAAACAGCGAGAACCTTCTTCACGCTTTCTTGATGTTTTGAAAGACCTGGACATGTTAGTACAGCTTTGACTCCTTGTAAATCACTTGGAAGACGCTAGTTGAATTTAATCACTCACCTAAAATGACTGAAGTGAGAAGGAGATAATGACAGAAAGTGAAAAAGAAAGCACATGAGTAATTGTTTTCCTCAGAAGTGAAAGAATGGTTTCACACAATTGTATACATGACTGGACTAGTGGACAGGTAAACAGGGAGACCAGGCCAGGGGGGGTTGTGATGTCAGTGAAGGCTAATGGTCTTCATGAGGTCGAGTCTAATGTGTATGTCCGCTGGCTGTGGGTGCTTCGGAATGCGATATATACTGAACTGTCGAGGTGTTTGTGCAGTGTTTGTGTGTCTGGGGCTGAGGTCGGCAACCTTTACTATCTCAAGTGCATTTTATGGCCAGAAAAAAAAAACCTGTGTGCTTATTAGTCTAACTTAGCCTGTCAACTTTACGCTTGTTGTTTCTCTGCGGCTCCTTAATGGTTAGCGACCAATGACAATGTGCATATTCAATACTGCAAAGGTATTTCACTCCAGGTGTTGTTCCTGATGCAGCTCTTGACCTCTACCTGCTGAGCCACAGCACTAGATACATACACAATGTAGCAATGTGCATTCATAACCATGAGACGAATTGTTATTTGTGAATGTGGGCTATACAAATAAAACTTGATTGATTGATTGATAACTTATGGCAGGTAAACTTTTAATTATCACTTGGTATTTCCATTCCAATGACCTATAGCAGGACTGTTGGCTCATTATTGTTCACATCCCATGTCTCATTTTGGGCGGTCGATTATACTGGAGTTGAGTTTGTCTTCAATTTGTTGTTTTTGGCTGTCTTTACGAGACATTTTATAATTTTTCTCAACTATTTCACAATGTTGCAGTGGATAGTACTGTTGCCTGACATTCCACGGCTGGAGTCATTCTATATGTGGAGTTTGCATGTTCTCATTGGGTCTGGGTGGGATTTCTTAGGGTGCTTGCTCCCACAGACCAAACTTATTCAGGTTAATTGGCGGCTCACTCCACTGTAGGTGTGAGTGTGAGCGTGAACGGTTGTTTGTCTCCATATTCCAGCACTAGTATGGACTGTTGGACCTGTTCCCGCCTTTCACCCTGTGTCGGCTTGGATCAGTTCCAGCCCCCCCTTGCCTTTAAAAGGACAAGCAAAATACACATTTATTCATTTTCATATTTTGACCAAATCTAGGGAGTTGTCTGGGGCCAGGGAGCGGCCACAGGGAGCTGCAGGCCCCTGGTCGGGTCTGGGGGCGTGTCCTTCTTAGTGAGAACTGGGGAGAAGGTTTCCGGTCCACATTCCAGCACTTGTCCAGTAGAGCGACCAGGCCGGTCACACCTTCCAAACAAGAACCATACACCACAGCCATCACTCACATCATTGGAATGCTCATAGAGTGAGAGAAGCTGGATCAATACTGTGGCTGTTTGCATTCTGTTTATGCAACCTAATCTCTCAAAGAGATTTCCTCACGTAATTTTCATACTTACGTAGGTAGGAGATTACATCTAACCTATAATTACTGCAAAACCTGAGCTTCACAATATTTACACAGTGATACAATATTAATGTCATTACCCAGCCACCGATGACTAACAGATCAAACATTTATACAAGTTATAGAAACAATCATAGAGCACTTTTTTAATTGTCAAGAAACAAACCAACACAAACCCTAATATATATATATAATAAAGAAGCCAAACTAAAATGAATTTGATTATATAATCGAAGCAGCTTTATGTTTTGAACATTTTCAGGTATTTGACCCAGGATAGTGATTTAGCAGATGTTATCTCCATGGTTAGGGCGTTCCAGCGTCTGGGGGCTCTAATATAACTTGGACAGTCACTTTTGAGTTTTAAGCAAAAACTTGTGTTTTGCCTCATGATCTCAGGCAACACGTCTGAGCAGTTGTGGGATACAAGGAGGGGCCTAAACCAGACAGAGCCTTAATTCTAAAAATCCATTCTAAAGGTCAGGCTGCCATGGAAGTGAATCTCTTTTCTTGGCACCAGTTTGCTTTCCAGCTGCAGCTTTTTGTACGAGTTGCAGTGAACAAAGAGACTTTATATACAGGAAGTGGCCGTCACCAAGACGTGATGAGATAAATGTGTGCGTAACCTTCTCCAGATCAGTGAATGACAGGAAAACAATTTGATTTTTGTGACACGCTGGAAATTCCACATATCAGTTTACAAAAAATAAATGATTTGGTCAACTTGACCTATTTTTCGTTTAGTTTTGATAGACCGCATTTTCATGATGGATGAGTTTAACCCAGAAACAGACTTCTGCTGCAGTCATACACCGAGCTGCTGCCGTTAAAGCACAGCATGGTTCCATGGCTTCTCATAAATCAACACAAAACCTCCTCTCTGATCCTCTGACAGTTAAAATCACGGTGGTGGCCCACAACAAGAGCTGTGGTTCTACAGCGTGTGTGTGTCTGTGTGTGTGTGTGTGTCTGTTGTGCCAGTTGCCGTGGGCCAGTGAGATCAGAGGACGTAGTTAACTCAGTATGATAAGAGAGCAGAGCGGAGCTGTTAAAACACACTCACACTCGCTCGGTAATCTATCACTCCTCCTCTCATTTGTCCCCTGTCCTCCCTCTCGTCCATCACTTTTCAGATCCTCTTTAATTTACCTCTGTCTCTCTTTCCCAAGTCTCACATCCTGCAGGTTCGTTTGGATATTGTCAAAAGCCATTTAGATTATGATCAGGCATATTTGCATGCAAAAAACCTTGTGTGTGTCTGTGTTGTTCTCAGGACAGGCTCTTTGCTCTGGAAGAGGACAGTGTTACGAGCGGCAGAGGACGCTGCCCGTACGACCCCAACAGTCCCTGCACGTCCACACTCTCCAGTAAGAGCCAGAATCACAGCTGTGAGACTGAAATGCATATTTTCATTCCTCTAGAAACACCTGATTACCAATAATGAAGAGGTTTGCAGACTTTGTTGTACCTCTAATGAATCAGCACTGCCCTCTTGTGGCCATCTCTCATAGCAGTATTTTAATCACAAATAAAGTAGGGTGTAGTTTTGATAGTTTGTCTATTCATGAGTGTGTTGTGTGTCTGTGTGTGTGCATAAGGAGGGGAGCTGTATATTGGCCTGTACACAGACTACTGGGAGAACGATGGAGCCTTGTGTCGACTGAACAACCAGACGTACACACGCACCGAGAGGGACGACAGGCAGCAGCTCAGCGGTCGGTGTGCATTACAGGACAAATGATCACATCTCGCTTTAAATGCAAGGGAGTGCAAACAGATACAGTAGATCTGGTGACAAACGTCAAAATAGTGGGGCTGTGCACATTCCATTTTTCTACATTTGTTGAAATCTAGTAGTTTAATTATAGTTTGATCAAAAATGAGTTGGTTTTAAATGTTAAAGTCTTAAAATGTGATGCTGGCACAGATTTCAATATTTAATACATTTAACGTGATAGTGTTGTAGCTGTTTGGTTCACATGAATAAATTGAATATATTTAATCTATTTATTTTTTGTCACACATTAAATTCTCCTAAAGAAATCCCTGCTATGAAACAAATACAAAGAGAGTGCATTCAAACTGACTTTGTGTTTGACCTCAGGCCTTTTGTTTGAATTTGCTCCTGCCACAGAACCTAAATTTGTGGGCTCAGCAGTTATTCCCGACAACGACGACAGCAACGATGACAAAGTTTACTTTTTCTTCACCGAGCGAGAGGCGGATGCTGAGGGACTCAACAAGGCGGTTTACACCCGAGTGGGGCGAGTCTGTGCGGTGAGAGTGCAGATGCTGTAGAAACATCTCAGGGTATAATGCGACCGAGGGAACTGACAGAACAGTCATAACCTGGTTCTGCCTTCATCTCTCAGAACGACGTGGGAGGACAGAGGATGCTGGTGAATAGATGGAGCTCCTTCCTGAAAACACGTCTCATCTGCTCTGTGGCTGGACAAAATGGCATTGACACACACTTTGATGATCTCGGTATGGCTAGGAGGATGGTTTTTGTATTGAATGAATGTTGAATTTTCAATTTGTTATGCTTAATATATGGCATTAGGCTTTTTGTTGCATTGCGTGTCTGAACCTGCAGCAGTGGCAGCCTGTGTCAAAGCAAAACATTTTTAATTTACACAAGTTGTTTCCTCAAGCGCGTGAGCCAGTATGATTAGAGTGAAAAAACGATGACAACATTGTAACGTGTGTAATAACATGAGGCTAATTCAGCATGTTATGTTTTTAGAGGACGTGTTTGTTCTCAAGAACAAGGACAGGAAGAACCCAGAAATCTTTGGCCTCTTCAGCACAACTAGGTGAGCGGCAGATTCAATCAGTTTTTTTCATTTCACAGCCACAACTTTGTCATCGATCAAATCCTAAAAATAAAACTTTATCTTGCAGTGCGGTGTTTAAAGGCTACGCCGTGTGCGTGTACAGCATGGAGGACATCAGAGCAGCCTTCAACGGCCCCTTCGCCTACAGAGACAGACCTGAGCACCGCTGGAGCCCTTACGAGGACAGAGTCCCCTACCCACGACCTGGATCTGTGAGTGTTACATTGTGTCCATGATGGATGTCCTTTCAGAGGGACTGGGCAATAAAACAATATCAATAAATACTGCAATATCATTTTTGACCTTCACCAAGGATCAGAAATCAGTCTTTTAACATTTATCTTGATAGTAATCGCTATTGATTTATATGAATTCATAAAAATCTTTATATACATTTTTGGCCTCATTTTCCAGTCATAGCTGAGAGCATGTAGAACAGCTCTGGAGTGTGACAGCACTGTTACCACTTCAGCTAGTCATGCCAGACCAAGCATCTTTTTCTACACTCTACACAAGGATCACACAATTAATGACCTTCCTCTGTCTCTGTCCCTACTCCTCCTTCCCCTCTCTATCTCTTCCACACCCTCTTTTTTACCAGTGTGCCAGTAAAGTCAATGGCGGTGGCTTCTCCAGCTCCAAGGAGTTTCCTGATGAGGTTTTGCGGTTTGTGCGATCTCATCCTGTGATGTATCGTCCTGTCCTGCCTCAGCACCATCAACCTGTGCTGCTACAGACGGAGCCGGGCAGGAGGAAACTGACCCAGATCGCCGTGGACAGGGTCCAGGCCCAGGATGGAAACTACCACGTTCTGTACATCGGCACCGGTACACACAAGAATGCCGTAGATAATCCTTTGCAAAATGAGACATTAAAACTTATCTGAATGTTAAACAATGTTGCACTAAGATCCACACAGAGAAGAATGTCAGAGAAACACGCCTACATTATCATTTTAAAAATTGAAATATATCCATGATGTTGAATATAAAGAATACTTTTTCAGATTTCCCTGTAGAACTTTTGTCGAAAGCATCAGTGTGACATTACTGCCTTATTTCCGTTAGATGACTCAGTGGTGTTGAAAGTTATCACCATCTACAACAAAGACACAGACACTATGGAGGAGGTGCTGCTGGAGGAGCTGCAAGTTTTCAAGGTAGGCAACTCTATTTTTAGGTACCGACTGTGAAAAGAAAGTCGACTTTGCAGCCAAGCAGGCTCTACATTTCATTGCATGCATGTCACACTCATTGCTGCCTGTTCTACACAGCCTGAGTGACTCTTTTGCGGAATACTGATTGCTGACTTGCTTCCTTTCAAGCATCAGAGGGTATTATGCAGCCAGGCTTGCTAAGAGAGATCTTCAGCGTGATTTTTACATATCAATGCTTCACAGATCAGTCACTTTTGAAAATGGGTCTGCATGCAATGGTTGCATTTAACTGCATTTTAATTAAAAACTGGTTTCAGATGAATAGGAGCATGATAGGAAGCTGGAAAAGACAAAGAACTGTGTTCTTATACCTAATTAAAAACACTGATTAAACTTCCTTTTTTTAACAACATAAAATCGTTCCTACTTGCAGGAGTCGGCACCAATACGAGAGATCATAATATCGTCTAAAAGGGTAAGAGCAGCGTCAGAATCTCCACTGTTCACTCCTGCAGTTCTGTTGTTCAGCCACAAGATGATAACATTGCAGCATATCTATAATTCATTTAGATGTACTGTAGCCTACATGTGACTGTATTATATGACACTTTTTTCTCCAATAACTTTGGATCTATAGCAACAGCTCTACGTGGGGTCGGAGGTCGGTGTGGCCCAGGTCAGACTGCATCAGTGTGACCTCTATGGCTCTGAGTGTGCTGACTGCTGTCTGGCCAGAGACCCCTACTGTGCATGGGATGGTCTCACCTGCTCCCGGTTGTACCCCGCTGGAGTCCACACCAAGAGGTAACAGTACACAGTTTTTTATTTCCTGTAAATTGTGTGTGTATGTGTGTATGTGTGTGTGTGTGTGTGTGTGTGGAGCAGCAGTTTAACGGTGCATTTCCATCCCATCATCTCGCCCCGACGAATGTCACGGTGCTCTGAGGCTACTTAATCAAGTCATTATCACCGGCCCTGGTAGCCATGGCTGCCAAGTGCTGTGTATCAGTATGCACTTGATCACCTTCCTCTCCTGTATTTATCCTCCTTCTCGCTATTCGCTTTCCTCCTCTCTTTCCTTTCAGCCATCTCTTTTATCACGTGCTCAAAATCACTCTCCCTTTGCCTCCCTCTCTCCCATCTCAGCAGACGGTTCAGGCGGCAGGATGTTCGCCATGGAAACGCCGTCCAGCTGTGCAATGGGCTGCAAATTGATGGTGAGGGTATAAAATTACTGTAGGGTATGTGTGTGTGTGTATTTACGTGTGTGTGTGCAGGTGCACGCTTGTGTGTATTTACTAGTATCGCAAAATTGTCAAAGGAATGCTTTATAAAAGCAACAAAATTATGCTATTCTCCAGAGGCACTAGACCTAATAGCCTATGAAGATTGTTGCAGGTGATGGAGGTTAAGACCCTGCTCGACTGTGGCAGTACAACAATGCACTGTGTTTAATAGAAGCTCATGGCATTTCCTATCTTATATAATCTGTGTGTGTGTGTGTGTGTGTGTGTGTGTGTGTGTGTGTGTGTGTGTGTGTGTGTGTGTGTGTGTGTGTGTGTGTGTGTGTGTGTGTGTGTGTGTGTAGGAGAAGGATCCGAGGAGAAGCTGGTGTATGGTGTCCAGAGCAACAGCACTTTACTGGAGTGTGTCCCTCGATCACTTCAGGCCAAAGTCCTCTGGTTCTTCCAGAATGGAGAAGGGAGACGTGAGGTGAGTTATATGCAGCAATGCATGCAACACAAATACACATGTCAATATATTAAATATATTTACATTACGCAATAAACAGATATGTTAAGATACAATACACCAGTAAAAGAAAGCAACACATAGTAGTCAATAGTTGATCCAGCCAAGAATATACTTACAGACAAGACAATCACGTAAATATTAATATGAAATATGGGGAAATATTAGAGTATAAAATGCTTCTGGATGTTTAGCTGGGTATACGGTGTTGTGGTTCAACTTCACCACCTCAGTGCTATTGAGCAGAAGGAAATTTAATTTCTCTAAATAAGATCAATGGACAAACTAAGTAGTGAATTAATTTACATAATGAGATTTTTTGGGGGGGAAATTATAATATGGGGAAATTGTCTACGGAAAGAGATATTGTTCCATCCATCCAACCATTCATCCATATATTAATCCATCCATCCATCCATCCATTCATCTATCATCTACCCACACAGACACAGGGAGAACATTCAGCATCCACTATAGTCTGGCCAAACTTTGAGCCAATATATTGAGTGCGCAACCTCTTTATGTAAGACCAGGTCCCCTGATTTATCCCAAACTAGTTCTGCAGGTTTTTTAATTAAAATTCCTTCCTGAGAGAAGAGTAAATGCAGCAGCTGCCTGAATCACTCGACTTGAAAAATGGCTCCAATCATTGAGTAGGAAAAAAAAATCTACTTTCATTTCTCCTCCACGTAGGTCCGGGGTGATGAGCGGGTTATCGTGATCTCCCACGGGCTGCTGCTCTTACACGTGAGAAGCTCCGACGCCGGCGTGTATGTTTGCCAGACTGTGGAGCACGGATACGTGAACACTTTATTACGTGTCACTCTGCACGTGCTCAGAGGGGAGAGGGTGGAGTCCACGATCCACAGGGCGAGCGGCGAGGAGGGTGAGAAAGCTGCAGCTCCGTGCCACTCCTCCCCCGACCCCCCACCGGACCCCAGCATCGGCCCCAAGGTGCTGGTTCCAGCCGCCACTCCAGGCCGCCACTCCAGGCAGTGGTACAAGGAGTTTCTCCAGCTGATTGGCTACGGGGATGCCCAGAGAGTCGCAGAGTACTGTGAGAAAGTGTGGTGCACCGATAAAAAGCGTAAAAAGACCAAAAAGAGGTATGCTGCTCCAGGTGGCGAGAAGAGAAGGAAAGAGAGGGGGGAGGAGAACTCCAACCGAGCGCCCAGGCACACTTTGGACAACTGAGGAGAACAGAGACTGGCTGCACACACACACACACACACACACACACACACACACACACACACACACACACACACACACACAACAACGCATGCACGCAGTCACACACACACACACACAAAGACAAACACACACTCAGTCTAAAGGTCAGACTTGCATTGTTTACACCGTGTAACAGATTTTCGCTTTGCTTCAACAAGAGCAAAAACAAAAACAACAGTAGCACATTGTCAAGCTCTTGTGGCCTCATTTGTCTTTCAATACTTCGAGTGGGTTGTTTCCGCTTATTCCTTAAAAAGTATTGCCTTTTTGGTTTGGTGGGAACCGACTCTCTCAGTAAAAACAGATGGACATCAGCGATGGATGAATGTTAAAGCTGCTTTGCGTCTGATCTGAAGAGACGGACCATAATGCATCAGCCCCAGTGGACAGTCCCGACCCAGCTGTGGAAACCAACCACACAGACTCCACCAAACCTCTGCTCCACCTCTGCTCCACCTCTCAGTCAACTGCTAAATATGACAAACTCTTACTGTATCTATTAGGAGAGAAAACTGTATAGAAAACAATGGCCTTTTAATCTTTTATGTTTATTTCGGTATAAGTTATTTCTCTTTGTTTTCACTGAGTTCTGTAGCTGTTTAAATGTCATAAACTGGAAAATATAGTGTTGTTTTTTTTTTGTACAGTGAAAAATGCTTTGAGCTTTATGATACTGCAATGTGTGTGGTGTGTGTAAGCTATGCACACAGAAAGATGTTGCAATGCCACTATTAAGTGATAGGCATGTTTTACTTATAATTATGCCTTCAATGAAAAATAATGACTATTTAAGCACTTGTAAAACGTGTTACAGTAGATGAAAAGTGTATAATATTGTTGTTATTTTAATTTTTTTTGTCTATTTTTCATCTACAATTGTGATCAAATTTACCAAACACATCTTTGCGTATTGTATATTGTATTTATCTCAAATTCAGGGTTGTTTCTGCCTGCACATCTGGTGACTAATAACTGGGTTCAAAGAGTCATCTCTCCACACTGGCTCTTCCTTCTTCCATCTATCACCCTTTGCTGTCCCTTCGTTCACACCCCCTTTTGTTTGTGTGGACCAGTGTTGCAGATGGGATTCATAATGACCACCGCGAACAGCCCATTTCCCTCGGAGGAGGAAGGAGAAGTAAATGCCAGGGTGACCATCCAAGCATGTCATCAGCAAAACTGATGAGTCAGCCTCACGAACGTTCAGTCAACGTCGAGATGAGAGAAGAAACGTCAGACAGGATGATGACGCAGTTGTGGTTATGCTGATAATAACCTGGGGGATCACATCTTGTCATGTTTTTGTTCCTTATTTATCTCTTAATTGTGTCACTTTATATTACACCCTCTTGACTTTACTGTATTCTTATAAAGTAAAAAAAAAAGAACTGCTTGGTTTTTGACCTTGTATCGTCTTTCATCAATGTCCTTGAATGTCAAAGATCTGAATTGACTTGTTGTGTCTGACATGGCATTAAAAAGGATGGACCATCTTCTCCTGGTGTCATCTCAGTGGTTTAACCATAACTAACGGCAACATATACTCTGGATATAATAACATAGAACACCACACCTACACACACACACACACACACACATGTAAATGCACATACACAGACATATTAAGAGACTGAGCCAATAAAGTGGAGTAGGGTAAAAAAGGGAGGGATCATTATAAGTTATGATCTTCCCCTACACAGGACTTTAAAGGGACTTTTTAAATGTTTTTCTTCATTTCCCCCCAAAATTAAATTATTATTTCTCTTTTATTTTGATATTTCTTTCCTTGTGTGTCTCGATGTTTTCCTTTACTTGTTTTGCTTTGCTGTGATTTCCTGGACCCTCCTAATTTGCCCAATTATCTCTGTTTCCTCTGTAAGTTTGTCTCTATGTTCACTATGTTGTGCTTTTGATCGTCTTCTTTCTTGTTTCTACAGTTTTTCCATTTTTGTACTATTAGAATTCAGACTTTCTGTTTGCCTGCCTGTCTGCCTTAGAGACTCAGTAAGCCTGTTAATTAAAATCAAATATTCTCCACTGAACCTGCCTGTCTGTCATTTCTGCAATTTGGATCCAGAAAACCCAACCCAACAATAATATCTAGTATGTAATCGTCACTCAAAAATATAAAGTGAGATTTGTTCCATACTTAATTTTTTTTCACTCCAGGTGACAAAACAATAACAACTCTTGGAATGAGACACATGCTGGTGAAATACAGATAACATTACTTTTATGTCCTTTTTTTTTAGCATTTATAAGCTTTTATGAAAGTGTCATGTGACATTTATACCTTATTATTATTCCACAACTTGCTAAAGATCTGCATTTGGTTGTGGAGAGAGTGAGTGTGTCTTCTTTATATGTAAATCCACATTTCTTTTTTCATGTTTCACATTTGTCATGTTCCTGTAAAAATGTCACTGCCCCAACATTGGTTAATGTGGGACGCCCAAGCTCAAGATTGTTTATTTTCTTTTCTAACAAAATCTAGTCAAAGGACTTTCATATGACTTCTTGAAAAGGATTTTTTTCTGTACCCTAAACCACTTCGGAATCTCGACACAGCTTCAAACTGTCGGTATTGAGCATCCAACCCCTACTCTGGTCGGGTACGAAATTTTTTTTTGCTTCTATTACGATAGTTCAACCTTTCACATTCAGCAGTGCTGAATCTAGTCAATGACAAGATTCTGACTAGATTAACGGTGAGGATGTAAATCTGTGAGATGTATCATATTCCATAGTCTACACAAAACTGATTGTCTGGTTAGATTACTAGCACTTAATCAGTTGCCGACTAGAGGAATTGACAAATACCTGAATAAACACCTGGTCCATCAGCATAGACATTACATTATAATATGTAAGAAGGCATTTATCACGTGTTTATATAAATGTTAAATGAGGTGTTACTGATATGAATAAAAACCTGTGAAGGCATTTATTTCTCACAGTGAGCTGCTCACGGGGACGCCACCCTCATTCACATTCTGTCGAGGTCTACCTGAGTCAGTGGGGTGCTGAAGGCATTTGAGAATGGGATTCATGCTGCTGATTTATTCCACATGGCTACCATAGCAACAGGCTCTGAACCAGCTCAGCTTCATCTTCATCAAAGCTCTCTCTCCCTCTCTCTCTCTCTCAGTCAAGTTGGAACACTGTCACTGTGGCCCCTGGGACTCTCCAGCCCTCGGTCCCCGTGGACACTCATATATCACATTCTAATGTATGTTAACACACTGTCCACTTACTTATGCTCAAAAAGACTTTTCTTCTTGGACTGAAGTCTGGCATTTCCCTGCTGGGTTGAGTTTCCGACCCCGCCGATAGATTCCATCTGAGCAGCTTGGGGAACAGACGCAGAAAACGGAGCTTGATCCTCAAAATCCATCATTCTACAAAGGGATCAAAAGGTCAAAGGGCACGGCAGTAAATAGCCTGCTCTACACGCTTCTATAATTGTCAGAACACGACAGTTCTTATCCTTCCCCTCCATTTGCACCAGGTCCCTTTTCTCTGCCGCCTTTGTTGTCCCCATACAGCGGCGTTTCCATCAGGAGCCAGTGCACCAGAACGCTTTATTACAACAAGTGAAAATGTCAGAGAGGGATGAAGAGAGGCAAAGGGAAATTAATGTTAGAGGACAAACAAGCTTCTACAGAGACTCACACTCCACCATGCTAGTGTGCACAGTGTGTGTATACATGTTATTTACGACTTTTCTTTGTGTTTGCATTAATGGCTCAGTCTATGTTAAGAGGGATGAACGCCCATTAGGTTTGAAAAGATTCCTTTCCCTCTCTCTTTCTGTCGCTGTCTCATTTTTAAAATGAAGTGTAATCAATGAAATGCAAAGCTCACCTCATACACGGCACCGTGGCAAATTGTCTTCCGCTTTCATACTGCTAATTTCATATTCAACATGTGAACACCTTTTTTTTATTCCTTCATCCTGACCTGTAAACTGGAGATTAAAGCCCCTGTGAAGTGAACTATTCTGGATTCAGCTCCTCAGCCTTCATTTAGGTCCTCATTACAAAGCTCTGTTTGCACTGCAACGTCTTTAACATTTTCAATAACAATTACTTTGTCGGATCTATTATTTTATTTCTTTTAGAATTTATAGTCACACAGAGAAAATCTTTGTTTTTATCTTGAGATTTTGTCAAAAGAAAAAAAAAAGGTGCTCCATGTGAAGGTCAAACATCAAAAACGATCCCCTCCACCTGATTACTGCACCGATAAGCACAGAGGAAGCACTATCAGTGGGGACACAGGCACTAAACTGGCCCGCATGCAGGTTAGGACAAAGGGGGACTGCAGTTTGGAAGGCAACAGTATATTCGTCACCAGTAAACATGAAGACAACGTACACAGATAGAGATGAAACCCTGAATAATTAAATGAACCCGGAATAATATAGACGTCAATAAACTGTTCACACAAGCGGCGTGTCAACATGTATTATGTGTTATCTCTCTGACACAGCTGTGGCTGAGGTACAGTATTCACCCTCAGCAGTCAGCACATTAAATAGGCAGCACCAGGAGAGGTTGGACTGAACCCAGCGAAATGTAATTTAATTTTTAAGCCATATGTTAGTGTGCAAGATCTTCATTTTTTGGTCTTATGCATGGTTTACAAAAGCATGTGTGACACCGACTGAGGCTACCAGAAATAAATCAATTCACTCAATATGAATCTGGAGTGAGTGTCACTTCCATGATCGATGGGAGGTGTTTGCACTGCACAAAAGACGCAGACTACCCATCATCCCATGTGGTTCTCCAAAGCTTATACCTCACAACACACAAGAGGATAAGAGAGGACGGTGAGAAAGATGGGAGGCGTAGATCTTCTGGCTTCTCCCTCCACTGACAGGCGAGGGAGGCAGAGGGAGGCGGTGAGAGAGAGAATGTGTGAGGTGATTTGAAACAGGAAAAAGAACGAGAGAAAGAACAGAAGAACATGAGATGTGTTTGTGTGTGTGTGTGATGTGCAGCTCGGTGCTCTCCTCACCTTGGGGTTTCGCCTCCTTTGGGACAGACAGGTCTTTGAATTATCTTGCTGCTGCATAATCCAGCAAAGTCTCCCAGGAGAGGTGGGACAGGCAGGTGCCCGATGCAAGCGAGACAGATGCCCTAAGATGTGGTGAGAGTGAACGTGTCAGACAAGTTTAAATGAGTAATGAGGTGTTGTGCATTTTCACTTTTGTCAAAGAATCTGTACAACTTATCTCAAAACATCAGGTCCAGTTAAAGGGACACACAGGCCACCGGGCGTGTGAGCGTGCGAGTGACGCAGCGAGTGCTGTGTCATTAATCCGGGTGTAATCACTACATTTATGTTCCTGCATGAGGGGGCTGCGCTCGCCTCTAATCCCTGCGTCTCTTTCTCGTTACATCACTCCCTGACCTTTGCACTGCAGTGGCAGCCTCAGCAGCTGGCCGGGGCTGGGAAACAACAAGCAGCTCGCTTAGCGGAGGAGCAACTTATTCGGTGCAGTGCACTGGCTCTGCAGGGCCGGGGAAACCAGGAGGAGCAGGGAATCATAAAGAGTAGCATTAGACACAAATAGCTGCATCTGAATCCATGCGAGATGCTGCGGTTTCACTCAAGGATCAGATTGACTATAAATAGAGGAGGATGAGATATGAATGCACGTAGCTCCTCTGTCAGGAGTAGTAGCGTGGGTTCCTTTATACCAGTTGTAATGCAGGAGATCCCGGGAGGTTTTTATAGCCGAGTGAAATTGCATTTACCGAATTCAAGGTCTTGCATTTAATGAAGTAAGCAACCAG
This sequence comes from Limanda limanda, assembly GCF_963576545.1. Lineage (NCBI taxonomy): Eukaryota > Metazoa > Chordata > Actinopteri > Pleuronectiformes > Pleuronectidae > Limanda > Limanda limanda. The sequence goes on from NC_083643.1 coordinate 12,630,953, forward strand.
AATGTCAAGCAACCAGTGAAATTGCTTTTTTTCCACTGGACTGAGTCGACTGAGCTGAATCTCATCTCTTTGTCAGATCAATATTCTCACCATGATAATTATTCTATCTCTCTCCGGCTCTGTTTAATAAGCTGCACTGGGCCTAATGTTTTTAGTTGAACGTGGCAAGTTGAACCTTGATTAAACTGGAATATTTTTGATTAAGACAACATGTGTAACCTCCCCGCCCCAGTATGAGATAAGAGATGCACATGGCAACCGACCGGTGAGTCAGTCAGGGGCTCCAGACTCAGAGCTGCTTTCACAGACGCTGCTCGAGGCTGCGAGGCTCCAACAGATGTTGCAACTGCCGAGACAACATTTCTTACACGGGCAAGGTGAGGATTTACTGAATATGACTGAGCTAATTAAAATTATTAAGCAGATTGTTCCCCCTCTGTGACATTTTCAGAAACATCCTCCAAAGCATCTTGTAAAACACTAATACTTTGTAAATGACTTAAAATGAGGCGGCTCATGAGTGAAACATCCCTGATAAATCCCACCTGGAGCCGTAGAGCAGGTATGAGTGTCCATCAAATGCTGTTTCATAAAAACCTTCATCTTATATTCACATTCCATCCTTTAAAACAGCTTGAATTCATCTGTTGTTGGAGATTTGCTCGGATTCATTTCTCTCACTGGCCCTTCAAAAAGCAGCTGAATTTAAAGTACCGGTTGGAGCACCATGAAAACACGAAACAAGTCAGCTATGAAATTAATTCTTCCGGCAGAGTATTACTTTTAGAGGGGTGTCAGATACTGTTATACTGTGTGTCTTTGTTCGTGGCATCTTACACAATTATGCATGTGCAAGGAAGGTTAACACTTTTCAGTTTTTGTCTCATTTATTTTGAGGATATCCTCGTGATTTTCAAGTTAAAACATAAGCTATGATTGGTGCACATAGGCATGGCTGACAGCCGTGCTTTCATGTGTAGGTTTATGCAACATGTGCAGCAGGTCAGATGATCTATCAACCTATCGTTTGTTACTGTCACTTATTAGTTCGAATTTCGTGTGATCCGTCACGCCGCGTTTGTTCCGTCGCTACACTTCAGCCCAAAGTTCCATTTTGATTCATGGACTTGTGGGTATTCGCAATTTATGGGTTCATATATTTTTCACATCAGCTTCAAATCACATTCATTTCTTTCTCAAAGGCAGTGGCATGCATGCATTAGATGACTGACTGGCTACCAGCACTGGAAATACATAAGACAGATTGGAGGGGGAGGCAGAATAAATGCCTGGATGAGCATGAATTCTCTATCCTCTATAGGTCCTTAAATCAAACTCAGTGCTACATCAGAAGAGGGTTGATCGATACCACCACACCAACCAAGGTTTCAGTTATTTATTCTCATGCTTGAGTGTAGGAAATGATAACCAAAATGGGATGTTACAAAAACAGCCACATGATAATCAGGAAGTGCTCGAGCAGAGAACAAGTGTTTGAGTTGAGCTAAACCTGGGAATTGATTTCTCACTCATAATGTAGCAGCCCAGCCGTTCTGTGTTGGAGAAGCAGGAGATTTGCTGAAACAGGTGGATTCTTACGGCACTTACACTTCAAGTTGAGCTGCATGAACGTGAAACAAACTATCCTCCAACACGGCTGTTCAAAGATTATATGAGACATCTTTTTTTTTTTGCAGGGAATGGATCAGGCGCCAATAACACTGTAATGTGTGTGCATTATAGCAGCAGGCAGCTGGGGGCCTGTGGTTGCTGGTGAATATTTGATGAGAGAATGGATCCTCACCCCAGGCAGGTTGAGTACAGCGTGCATACTCAATCGCTCACACAAACACACACACAGACACACACATATGTATACGCACACCAGGTGGTACACTCACTCTGTTGTTCCACGGTCTTATGCCAGGCAGGCAGGTGCCAGGTACGGTGATATTAGAATATATTGCATTAACTCCACAGTGAAAAGCACATCAGAAAGAATGCCTCTTACTCTGTATGGTTTACAACTTAGAAACTAATGACACACACACACACACACACTCCACAACACACGGATGTCGATCTTCTTTTTTTTCGCCAGCAGCTTTCAAGTGGTAAGAGAGGAATACTAAGAGAAAAGGGGGAAGAACAAAGATGTCGAGGGATTGAGCGGTAACATATGCACTGAACCTAAGAGGATAACACCAGCGTTTCTCAGTGTTGAAGCATTTCTATCAGAAGTCTTTTTTGTGCTGTGTCACTGGAGTGCCGACTTTTTTAATTAATGCGCACTTATAGCTGCATTAGCATAATTTAGCATAGCGGTGCTTACACATCTGTTGCTACAAAACAATCAGACCCGATGTGTGTGTTGATTGATTACAGCAAATTTCAAGCCTCTGCAACTGTTTTTTCAGACTGTGGTGAATATTAATGTAAACCAGCCCAAAGGTGATAAATAAATTAAAACATTGAAACACTATAGTTTCTATTAAAAATGGTTTACAGTTATATCAATTGTGTATGATGAGTAAACCCTGATTGTAAATTGACTTTTAGACATGAATAAATTGATTAACTCATCATATCATTGGAATATTCAAAAACTGCAACACTGTGAACGTGTAATAACAATGCTATTGAATGGAAAACATGTGGTTATGGGTGCAGGACTGTCCTTATCTGACACTGTAAACTGGCAACGCCACAGTCCTCGGGTACTCGGAAAACCCCATCTTCTTTTACACCTCTTCAATTATAAACAGCCTGCTGTCTAGACCTTATCACAGCACCTCTGCGAACATTATGATGTCCATCTATTTGCAGAACAGGCAAACAGCAGCGTGAACACATTTTGTCTGCGCTCTTTCCGTCACCTTCCGATGCTAGAGGCCACTAATGACCACGAGATACAGTGTGACTGATGCAATGGATGTAAGAACGTCTAACTCATGACCTTCACACTACCAGTGAAGGACATTTGGGAATGTGTTCACCCTCCTCTTCTATTTAAAACATTATTAATTCACCCTCCCTCTCCATCCCTTTCCTCACAACTGCCAGTGGCTTATTTATCCCATCAGCACTATTTTTATCAATCAAGTGTCCTCATTTCTATTGGACGTGATGTATTTTTTTTTATTCCGTCCAGTCTCATTTTCATTCCCTCCTATGCTTCTCTCCTTTGCCGGTCTGACACCGATCAGCAGTGATTTTCTGCTCACTGATTTGTAGGATTTGGGGGCGTGAGCTGAGTTATCCTCAGAATTCTCCCATGACACAGCAGTGGAGGGAGGGGCTGCTGGGAAAAGCGGAATAAGAATATGAGATGTTGCGATGAGGACTTACCCGTGCCTCTTGGACGCTGTTTCTTTAAGAGTATTTTTAGTGTGGCAGAGAGCTGTGGTCACTCGTCAGGAATGAAAAAAAAAGACTGGATGGCTTTGGAGACTAGTGCAGTGGCCTTGCATGATGCTGAGTGAGAGCGGGAGAAGGGAAAGCGCAATTCATGCTCCCAGGTGACACACAGCAGACTGCCAAGGCCTGGTTACTCTACCTGTGTGTCATGCACATTCTAATACGATCAAGCTATCAGTCAATTACATTGTTGGCACGTTTGGAATGTGTGACAAATTACTGGCTTGAATTTGCCGATGAATAACCAGGTGTTCAAGAGGTTTTTTTTTCTCTGCACTTTCCTTAATTTAATTTAAGAGCCACTCACTCAGACAGTGAGCCAATATATTCTGGCAACAAATATGATAAAAAAAACAATATGAAGTATTATGTGACATAAATAAAAGCTCATCTTAAATTCTTTACATTTTGCTACTGTTGATATGAATTTTTTATTTGTCGTTTTCTAGTTGGTGCATCTCACCGGTCTTTTGGTTCCATCTAGAATTTTTTTCCCCTCCTCTGGGCAGATATGTAAATTTAATGACACCGGCAAAGTGTGTGTGATCAGGTTACTGTATAGATTACATGGTGACCCTGCCAAACACACAGGCACACAGACCTAGAGACCTAGAGAGAGAACCGCACTGCAACCTCCATGCAGGCTACCGCACAACACTGCTCCGGCTCCACTCCAGAGAAAACCATGCCGGGGAAAAACTGCTTTGCCTTCCTCAAGGGCCAGCGTCAGAGGTGTGTGCTTTTGCCAAAAAGTTCCTGTACCAAGATACTTTGGAAAAAAGACGATTGGAAGTAGCTGTCTGGATTATACTGTGGTGGAAATTTGTAACCTCAACCCTGAGAATTACAGCTGCGGGAGTTAGAAACTGCTCGGCAGGCATTATGCTCCAGTGTGTCGGCTTAATTAAAATGAGAGTGAGATAAGTACTGCTTCTGAGCACTGTTTGTTTGAGAGTGTTTGTGTATGATAGAGCTGGATAGAAAAAAGGAGAGAGAGAGAGAGAGAGAGAGAGAGAGAGAGAGAGAGAGAGAGAGAGAGAGAGAGAGAGAGAGAGAGAGAGAGAGAGAGAGAGAGAGAGAGAGATGGGTGTGTAGGAGCTAGGTACAGGCTCAACTGTGCATAGAAGAATACCACTGGTGTATAAATGTGATGTCTTTCTAATGGTGAATGCCTGAGTGAGCAGGAAGACAGTGCTGCAGAGAGGCGGCTGGTGAGCTGTCAGACGGGCCGTGCCCTCGTGTCTATATTGATGTTTGGAAAATGGAAATCAGGGAGATGCACACAAACAGTTAGCATCGATGGCATCTGGATTTATCCCAGGGCAGCAGGTGGGCTTGATGGTTTGCGCTGATGCCTCTCAGCAAAAAGCTCCTGATGGGTTCAAACCCATGTGGGTTTCCTCCCACAGTCAATGGTGCAGGTTAGCTGCACTGCAAATGCATCTATTAAAAGGCCTGTAGGTATTTATGTATTTGTCAGTATGTGTGCCTCATCTCTGTGAAAAGATTCTGTAGGTGAATATGAAGAATCTGTAGGCAAGAGACGTGATTTTGGTGCTGGACCAATCACATCTGAGCAGGCTGTGGTTGCCCATAACAGTCCATGTGTAGAGCAAAATACGATTTTTACTTGATCTGCATTCATATGCAGAGAGCTGTTAATAGAGATTAACCAAAATTTCCGTCCCGACCTAGAACACCTAAAACGATCACTGATACTGTTTTGGGATGAGAGGCATAACACTTTATGTGTTCTAGAAGACTGTTTATCATTATCAAATAAATCCAAACAAGCCACATCTGGTTACCTTCTATCTCTTACTAATATACTGCTAAATTGCACTACAGACAAAGAAGCAAAGTTAATGATGATATCCATCTCCTAAAACTCCTTAATTCTGGGTGTTTTCTCCAGGAAACTGCTTAAATGAAAAAAATAATGACACTAAAAAGGCCTTTGAGAGAAATGATATCTCTGTCCCGCATGTTAATTCATTCAGAACACATGTGGTGAGGCAGACAAAGAAACCTGCAGGCGAAACGTGTTTTAGCATTCAACCTTTTCAAATTGTTCCCCATGACTTGACTTAATTTCACTGCTCGGCACCCAGGAGCAAATGATCACTTTGGGGCTCTTCTCTCTGCACGAATGAGTGACGCTGTTTAACTCTGTGATGCTTCGGCTGACGTGCGACTGCTGGATCTACGTCTGGTCTGGCGTTATAAGAGAGTGTGTGGGAGAAAAACGATTCGTGACAGTGGGTATTGTGTCCTTATTGCTTTAAACTGACAAGCGGAGAGAGATCAAAAGAAAAGGACATGATGGTGCCGCATCTGGTGATTGCCTCCCGTCCCTCAGTCTTACGCAAGAGTGATGCTTGACAAACACCACTCACTTGTATATTAGGATGAAAACAGTTGAACAACATCAAAGAAACATCAATGATTAACTGATTTTTAGGTATAAAATGACAACCTTAAAAAACAACAGTCACAAATCCCTCTCAAAATATGAAGTGGTCCACGGCTTACACAAAACGTGGGTTAACATCTCCCCACAGATAATTAGCAATGACATGTCAGTACATCGTCCTTGATTGACAAGTTCTATGACGTGGCTTTTCGATGACCAGATGAGGTAGTCATCAGCAGTCAGAGACTACTTAAAGGATTTCCTTCCTACCGCCGTGCTACAGCCTCTTTCCCCAGATGGAGATTGTGCTGATGAATGTTTCCTGTGTGAGACTGCAAGCCAAATCCGCCGCTTTCCAAACGGAGACCGGAGCTATTCTGCCGCTCACGCATCACGCATGACGTAACTGTTCCACACGCCCACACACCACTTGCTCTTCATTCTTCCCACACACCACATTCCAGCTTGCCACGCACTGAAGAGGAGTTTGCCCGCTGTATATTGTGTGGAAATTGTTATGCAAATGTGGTGAATGACTGATGATAAATAATCATAGCGAGGCAATTGTTGTTTTTCTGGCTGAGGGGTGATCCGTAGAGGTGAGGAGCTTTTTTTCTTCTAATTATACTGTTGGAATCTCCTGTTGCTCTTATATCCAGTTTGATAAACCCGGTTTATAATCTGTAAACCAATTCACAGGAACTGCTATTCATGCCATTTATGTAATATGCGAGTTCTTACAATAGAATTTTACATTTGAAAGAGTTGTATAAAGATAGTGCTATTTCTTGAGGAGGTTTATGGTAAACATCAGGATGTCAATTCCTCTGGCCTGAGCCGGAAGGAGAAAATAGAACAGCAGCACGTTTTGTTTATCACTCTGACACGGGATGAGAGCGTCCGGCTTGTGTCTCTTCACATATCACATCTGTTCTGCAGAGTAACGCCAGACTAAGAGGGCCAGTGCCAAAAGAAAAGACAGGTTGCCCAGGCTGAAGTGGTGCTTTGTGCCTGTGGGTGTTCACTTCCTGTTACATACATCTCCATTAGGCTTTCTGTAAAACTAAAATGCAAACAGCAGCAACAACTTTTTAATTCAGGCCCTAGAGGAAATGTCTAGACAGTGGAGGGGCCATGGAAGCATATAATTCGGCAATGAATTATCGTATATGTCATTCCCTGTGTGCCCAGACATTTTGTCTTAATACATAAACTTATGAACTCCAAAACCAGGAGCTGTGTGTGTTACTTTAGGCCTTTTGTGCACGCTGTTGGACGAATATATGTATGGATGGAACAGATGCTAGGTTGACAGAAAGTAAGAAATAGGAAAAGCCATTTTAATGGTGGATCTGAGATTTATTGCGAAAATAAGTTGTGTACCTCTGAGTGCTTTATAGCGAAACAGGGACCGCCCACTTTTGGAACTGCTCTGGTTGTGGAGGTAAATTTCACATTCATTTTATCCATCGATGTTTCATAAAACCCTTATATGTTTTAAGCCTGAAACCAGGCCGACCAACTAAGAGGTCAGAAGGCAAAGGTACAAGACGATTTATTTGAGTGAAGGCGCTATGCTTCCTATAGACCATTGCAAATGATTCCTTTCCAACTACTTCCAGCGAGCTTCCTTACTTTAATGTAATGTTGTTGTTGATACAGTCGTATATAGTGTTTTTTAGCGGATCATAGCCGGAATTATTTTTCATGATTGAATGGTAACCATGAGTTCCACCAATCACAGATTCAGCTATTACACTCATGGATTGTGGGTAGTGTAGTACCTTGGATGGGTACAATATTCTGGCTGTTGATGAATATCTCTATTTAGAAAATGAAGCATATTTTAAGTTCCGTAACCAAACTGTTGAGCTGTATAGGCTCTTTATATACAATTTAAGATTAGGCCTGAATGATAAACAATATTTACTGTTTCAATTGTATAATAACCAATAACTTGGAAACATTACATAGAACAAATAATTCACATAAAATGCAAATGAAAGTGAAGGTGATCTGATCTTATACTAAATATGATGTAGTAGTTCCCATTTCTCATCACAGTGGGAGCATTAGCACATTATCCCTCTCTGATCACCACCGTGACATTTCATATATGTCAGCGCTAGCAGAGAAAATGCACATCACATGTCCGCATGTGGGTAAATCCCCAGTCGTTTGCCGCTGATAACGCGTGGCTCCCGGGCAAATAAATCGCCGTGTCCCCTTTAATTTCAATTTCCGTGCGTGATATATATTGTGATCACCTGTCAGATGCGGCGCCTGCGCACTGGGGTGTGGGAGGCGGAGTGGATGCTGCTCGCTCTCTACCCGCTGCCTTGTGCCCTCCATCCTTTGGGCGATCAGACACACACACAAGCCGGGGTGGAGAGGACATCCGAGGAGGTTTATATGTGGCGAGTATGAGGACGCCGATCCGCCGCGGATGAAGGTACGCGCTCGGTCGGTGCCACGGGCACAGTGCGTGTCAGTGTTTGACATTGTGACCGTGGAGGGTGAAGGATGCTCGGCTGCGGGATGGGAGGAGTGGAGCAGGGGGGACACGGAGAGGATTAGAGATGGTATTTCGGGAAATGCCACCGATGGCAGAGATTTTTTTTTTATCCGGGTTTCCTCGTTGATTTAAGCGGATTTTAAATGAATCAGGATTGTAACCTGTACTATGCAGACTATCCCGAAAACTGAGCAGGTCAAGGACACACAAACGGGTGATAACGTGTTTTAAAGCTCCGCTCACCCGTGCGCTAAGAGCTGTCAACAGCCCCGACCCTCTGCAGACTGATGTTGTCGGGTCGAGCTGCTTTTTCATTTGGATAAAACGCTGTGGACACATCATATCCACTCATTCAGCGATGGATGAGCGATTACCGCTGGTGGGCTGAGCGTAGTAAAACCTTACATCCAGCTGTCATACTCAAGGCTGCATAGGCTCGGAAAAAATACTCACCAAAGACCGGTGCTTCCCTTAATGCTGCTTTTTTTTTAAAAAATAGAAATATCAGTAACATATTAACTTGCATGTATTCGATGGGCCCCTACCCGGATGTGCCTGCAGTTTCTCCAGAGAGAGCGCTAGATTTCCTGTGTTTACTCGTCCTCTTGCTGCTGTAAAACATGTCCTGCATGAGATCCCCCCCACCCCTCCTGACAGTCCACCATTTAAGTGCATGGACGTGAGGAAACCAGGGGCTGTGATGAGTCAAATTCTTTCACAGTGGAAGAACAAATATAAAGTATTTCGAGCCTGTGATTCCACCTTAAATATTATTTTTTTGAATTGTGTGTGTAGTACCCATGTCTGTGGCACATTGGTCCATGTTGTTGCTTTCTGAGAGGAACAGGCGTTTGTAAAGGCTGTGATTTTCTGACTCTGTCCATGGTCCTGAAAGCAACAGCTGTAATAGAGTAAATCAAAAGGAGGCTGAATCATTAATGGCTTTCTCTGTACAAAGGCGACCATTGCTATGCAAATGATGATCGTTTCAGCTGGGATGAGAGTCAATTCTATTTGTCAGACACTGTGCTGTGGCTCAGGCGACGTTTCTTTACATTCACACTGCATTCACATGTAAATTATACTGCAAAATGCGCTGTTTACGGATTTAGATCCAGATAGACCCTCTAACAGCAGCATGGCATTATGTAACACACTGATGCTCCTAAATTGATTGCAATCTTTTTTATTTTAAACTCAAATCTAAACTTCGATAGTGAATCAGAGGGCATGTGATAGCATTTTTTTTTTTTTTTACATCCAAAAACAGGCTTTTTAGTTAACAGCCTCACGCAGTGCTGTAAATTGGCTTCACAAATGATCACACTCTTTTGTCTTGTTCCCTCGTATCTCACACTTCTTCTCTCTGTGTTTCTCGTGCATTTAGGAAGTCTGATGTAGATGCTGAGCCGGAGGAGAGCCCAGTGAGCAGCAGCAGCAGCAGCACAGGGGCTGTAGATGCCCTCTCAACAGCCCCTGCCCAACTCCCCCCGCAGGCCTCTGTGGGAGAGCCAGGACAGAGAGGAGACAGCTCCTGCTCTGACTCGGACAGTCCCGTAGAGTTCAGCTCGAGCGAGGAGGAGGAGGAGGAGGACAACGAAGAGGAGGAAGAAGAGGAGGAGGAGGAGGAGGAGGACCCCACTATGTTCTCTTCAAAGTTCCTCAGTGGGGCCAATCCCCTCAATGCTGTGTCCTCCGCTGTAAATAAGTTTAGCCTATTTGGAGATGATGGGGAGGGGGATAAAAATAAGAAAGCACCTCCCCAGCAGGGAGTGAAGCCACCTGGAGAACAGCAGCCGGGAGCAGGCCCTGGCAAAGCCCCTCAACAGCAGCAGGGACCCCAAAAGTCAGGCCAGGGGCCCCCTATTCAGAAGAACCAGCAAACTCCTAAACAAGGGTCACCACAGCTGCAGGGGAATGGAAAAGCTGGACTCCCAAACAAGCCTGGTGGGCAACAAGGTGCTCCGAAGGCAGGGGGGCAGCCTGAAAGCCAGCTTAAAGGGGAGCCACCAAAAGGTCTACCCAAGGGCCCAATGCAGCAAGGGTCACCTAAGCCTGGAGCTCATCAACAGATTCTGCCTAAGAGTGGAGAACAACCAGAATCTTCAAAGGCACCATCTCAGCAACAGGTTCCACTGAAGACAGGGATGCAACAGCAAGGGCCGGCAAAGTCTGGGGTGCAAGGCCCCTCAAAGGTTGAGCCACAACAACCTGGCTCGCAGCAAGGGTCACCTAAAGTAGGACAGCAACAGCAGGTGTCACTAAAAACTGGACCACAACCACAGGGCTCACCTAAACTTTCACAGCAACAGCAGGGCTCCCCAAAAGCTGCACAGCAGCAACAGGGCTCACCGAGGACAGGACCGCCGCAGCAGGGCCTCAGGACTACAACCCAGCAGCCGTCCTCTGATAAGCCTGGGCCTCAGCAACAGGGCCCGAAGGGACCTGGTACACCTGGCCAGTCCCGGGCGGGGTCTTCATCACCTGCAACAACCAAAGCCGGATCTCAGTCGAAAGGAGTAGCTAGTTCCCCTTGCCCAGTGTGTAAAACAACAGAACTTAATATGCATACCAAGGAACCCCCTAACCATAAAACCTGCACACAGTGTAAAACTCAAGTGTGTAGCTTCTGTGGCTTCAGCCCTCCAGACTCTGATGTAAGTAGTGGTTTAAAATGTAGCTTTAATGTTTTGATTTTCATGTGACTATGTAAACTAAATGTGCATGTTTTTCATGCCTGTGATGTGTATAGTACAGCACAAATCCTATGCTACTAAAGTGATGTGATTCTTTTTGATTGACAACGATTCAGTGCACTCTAATTGGTGAAAGGTCATTCAATGTGAAGCTTTATTGCTTATCTAATTTGATTTAGATTTACTGTTATACACTACACCTACAGTATTAGTCACTAAAATTATATGCAAACCTTCCAACACTGCTCTTAGGCTGTCTTAAAGAAACTTAAAATTAGGCATTTTATGTTATTTGAGATGCAATGTAATTATTAAATGTATTTATAATTTTCTTGAAATTTATTGGCATCAGTTTTTTAATGTCAAAATCAATGTATTTATCCCTTTTTATAGGGTCGTGAGTGGCTTTGTCTCACCTGCCAGATACAGAGAGCTCAAGGGACTTCTGAACTACCAGGACCTCCCATGAAAAAGCCCACACCCAGCAAAGTTCCTCCTGCTCAGAAGCAGATGCCATCTCCTGCTGCAACTGTCAGAAAAGAAATGTCTGCACCTGGTTCACCTCAGAAAATGCAGACTAATGTTCCGGCCAAGGCTCAAGCTGCTAAGGGACCAGAGAGTCAAAAACAGGCCAGTCCAGCACCTGCTCAGAAAATGACACCTGAGATCCAGAGAGCTTCTGGGTCTCAAAAACCGGACCTGACTAGTCAAACTGGACGTAAGCAAAGCAGTGCCACCCAGGCTCCCAAGCAGGAGTCAGGAACCTTATTTGGCTTTGGTGGTGCTAAAACCGAACCTGCAAAGACTCAAGAGTCAGTGACTGGGAAAATGTTTGGTTTTGGTTCGTCCATTTTCAGTTCTGCTTCTACTCTGATGGCCTCATCTGTTCAAGATGAGCCCAAATCCACGCCACCGGTTTCTCCTAAAATCCAGCCTGCGAAGGAGACAAAACCAACGTCTGTCCAAATGTCAGACCAAGACAAGAGAAAAGAGACAGCCCAGCAGCCAAAGGCTAATCCAGCAGGGCAGGGCAAAGTGGAAAAGGTTCCATATCAGACTCCACAGGCTTCCCACAATGCTCCTAAAGCAGGCCGGTCCACTTGTCCACTCTGTAAGGTTGTGCTTAACCTGGGCTCCAAGGATCTTCCCAACTACAACACCTGCACTGAATGCAAAAGCTGTGTCTGCAACCAGTGTGGCTTTAAACCCATGCCAGATCTTAAAGAGGTAAGACTGGTGATATGTGTTAAATTAGCTGGATTGACAGAGTTCAACTACAGCTAATTTAGAAAAATAAATTCTCATAAAATTGTATGACCAAAATAGTATGACATGGCGTTTACCTACGCCAAGGTCAATAATCCTAATATACAGTAATATAATAAGAAAATAGCCGGAACAATTTCTAATTTACTCTAATTTCTATTTCGCAATGTTTGAGGAAAGTGATTAAAACACCTGGATCTGCCACTTTAACCAGATCTGCTGTAAATACGATGCAAATCAATCCTGTACTTTTTGCATAATCCTGCTAAAAAATAAACAAACAAATCCCCACATGTGAAAACCTAAACCCTTCAGAGGAGCTAATAAATTGCACCATGCCAATTTAATCTCCATCAAAATTAGAGTGGTATTTGCCTTTTTTTCCTGTGCAAGCCCGTCACGACATCCAATCCTTGGGCTAAATTTGCAGAATCGCAAAGACATCTTCACTCCATATCCTACTCACACAGCCTCTAGTCTCTAAATAGTGAAGGGACTATGTGTCCAACCGTTTGACAAATCCCTGGCAGATGAGCACTACACTCACACAAAGAAGAAACTCTGCACATCTCGAGTGTCACTTGAGTCTTTCCCTTTAGTCTTAAAATACGCTATGAAAGGAGATTATTGTTTTGAAATAATATCAGTGTTTTTATAGAATTCAAAGAGACAATTGGTGCATTGAAAATAGCTTTATTTGTCAATCTACGCACACTGTTAAACACTGTGTCAGGAGTGTAGTCAAAGAGACTTGCTAATAAAGCTTTATGAAACACACACACACATACACACACACACACACATGGTAACTGGACATGGCATCTTCCAGGTTATCTGATGCACAAAGGACTTGACACTTGACTCTGAAATTCAATGCACACTCAGTTACTACAGTTAGTAGGCTAGGGGCCAAGGGCAGCCCAAGGCTACTGGTGATATTGCTGCGACCTGTGGCTAAAACAGTGGTGAACCAACATCAGGATAATGGGATAATTCTGTGCTTTTAGCAAACTCTCTGTGAGAGTGGATGTTTTGATATACACCACAAGACACTGTCATTACTGTCACTTTGGCTTTATAATTTGTAGGTAAAACAAGTGGCGGGGGTGGAGGGGTGTTGAGTTTACTATCACAGTTTTGTATTTGGACAATTAGTTCACTAAATTTAAATATAAATACATTCCATTTAATACGGATATCTGGTGTGGGGTTGTCTTAAATGTTGTGGTTAACAGTTGATTCCAACCAAAACAAACCAGCCCCATTACTACAAGTAAATATTCCTGACAATCTAAATTGCTGTGTATTGCTGCTTACAGAGTGGGCTCACTGTCTTCCATATTCATGATGCACTATTACCATGTGGTTTCTGGTGTATATATGTAGGTGAAACTGTTCAGAACAGGTCACCTAAACCCCTGCATAAGTAACATCATTGACATTTTGTATCTGTTTAGCTTTCTTTATGATTATGAGTATGGTAACTAAAACATGCATATGTATAACTTGTGTATTTCTTGTTTTTTAAAGGGGAAGGAGTGGCTTTGTTTAAACTGCCAGGTCAAACGAGCTACTGGATCAAGTGAACCCCAGAAAGACGCATCTTTGGTGACTTCATCTTTAAAAAAGACAATTACACAGCCAACACTTCTTAATAAGTCAGCACCAGGCAGCCCTCAGAGAAAAGGGTCGACACCAGCAACACAAACAGCCAAGGCTGAGGTTGCTAAAGTACCAGATGTTCGTAAAGAGGCCAATCCAGCTCCTGGTCAGAAAACACCTCAGGAGAGCAGGAAAACTGGTCCTCAGAAACCCCCAGAACAGACAGGCCAAACTGCACAAAAGCAGGGAAATGCCACTGCAGTTAAACAACAAGATTCAGGAGGCTTCTTTGGTTTTGGTGGTTCAAAGAGTCAAACTGATGCTGCAAAACCTGCAGAGTCAGTGGGCGGAAAGATGTTTGGTTTTGGTTCCTCCATCTTTAGTTCTGCATCCACTTTGATTTCCTCGAATGTTCAAGATGAGCCCAAATTTACACCACCAGTCTCTCCCAAAATCACACCTGCAAAGGGCCCCAACTCTCCCAAGAAACCAGATCACAGAGAGAAACAGAAAGAACCCCAGCAGGCCAAGATTCCTCCATCAGTACAACCGAAAGACGACAATGCTCCATCAAAGCAATTATCAGCATCCCCGCTCATATCCAAAGCAGACCAGTCGACCTGTCCTCTCTGTAAACTGGAACTCAATGTGGGCTCTAAAGACCCTCCCAACTATAACACCTGCACAGAGTGCAAAAACACTGTATGCAACCAATGTGGATTTAACCCCATGCTAAATGCTAAGGAGGTAAGACAATATGAATACTGTAGAAATTATTTAAAACATAATTTTGTATATTATTAATCATTTTTAATCAAATGTTTCAATCAGCTGATCTGCATTATTCTTATTCATTGTTTGCCCTGATATAGGTGAAGGAGTGGCTATGTCTCAACTGTCAGATGCAGAGAGCACTAGGAGCATCAGAGCCTCCAGGGACCCCCATGATGAAACATCAGACCACACCAAACAAAGTTATTGCATCTGCCAATTCTCCAAAGAAGGAGAGTCACCAAGTTGATAAATCTCAGAAGATAGACATTCCAAAACCTGTTGAAACTAAAATAAATGAGGTCTCTGCACAAAACTCTCCTCAGAGGAAACCATCAACTCCAGCAGAGCAGGCAGCCAAGGCGGAAGTTGTGAAAGGACCAGTAAGTCAGAAACCGGTCAGCCCAGCTCCAGGTCAGAAAACTCCGCAAGATGGCCGGAAGACAGATCCTCAGAAACCTTCACCACAGACAGGCCAAGCTGGTCGTAAGCAGAGTAGCGATGCCTCAACTACACAGGAGGAATCTGGAGGGTTCTTTGGATTCGGTGGTTCTAAAGCTCAACCCGATGCTGCAAAGCCTGCTGAATCACTGGGTGGAAAAATGTTTGGCTTCGGTTCTTCCATCTTCAAAACATCACCACCAGTTTCTCCAAAGATGTCTGCTGCATCGGCAACCAAATCACCTCTTGCTCAGAGACAAGGGCAGGAGAAGAAATCTGAGCAAGTCCAACAGCCCAAGGCCTCTCCATCACTACAGGCCAAAGTAGAAAAGGCTCCACCTGAGCCTCCAAAGGGCTCAGCTGCTTCCCCAGCTATTCCCAGAGGAGGGAAATCGACCTGTCCTCTCTGTAAGGTGGAACTCAACTTTGGCTCCAAGGAATCTCCCAACTACAATAAATGCACAGAATGCAAAAACACTGTCTGTAACCAGTGTGGATTTAATCCAATGCCAAATGCTACAGAGGTAATAATAACACGGATTCCACACATATCATTTACACCATAACTCAATGGTAAAACATGACCAACCAATGGACAGAATTACATCATGAACTCTATAAAACAATATTTTGATGCACATTTTAATTTGACTTGTATTTTCTTGTTGCAGGTTAAGGAATGGCTTTGCCTGAACTGTCAGATGCAGAGAGCTCTCAGTGCATCTGAACTCACTGGACCTCTGATGAAATCTCACCCTGCAGCTGACAAAATTCCTCCATCTGCTGACCATCCAAAAATACCAGCGGAAACTGCAAAGAAAGAATTATTGAAATCTGACAAACCTCCAACGCCTGTTACAGTACAAAAGGAGGGCTTCACACCAGGTTCTCTTCAGAAAACACCAACTACAGCAGGAACACAGGCAGATAAGGCTACAAAAGGACCAGAGAATGACACAAAGGCTCGTCCCCCTGATACACAGCAGAAAACAGGAAGCCTGGTTGGCCCAAGTAGTCCTGTAAAAGGCCCCGATACTTCAAAAACAACTGAGTCCGTGACTGGAAAGATGTTTGGCTTTGGTTCCTCCATTTTCAGCTCAGCATCCACTTTGATATCATCTGTTCAGGAAGAATCGCGGACTACACCACCAGGCTCACGCAAGATGTCTGCACCAGCACAAGTCTCTCCCAAAATGTCTGCTCTCCCCAAGATATCTCCAAAAGGCACACCAGCAGTTTCTCCCAAAATGTCGCCAGCAAGAGAGGCTAAAACCTCTACTCAGAAGCCAGAGCAGGAGACAAAACCAGAGGTATCCCACCCAGACAAAGAGGACAAATCTTCATCACAGCCAGGAAAGGCAGCTTCATCACAGCCAGGAAAGGCAGCAGTGCCACAAATGCCTCCAAATGCAGACAAGGTCACCTGTCCACTGTGTAAGGCGGAGCTTAATATCAGCTCAAAGGATCCTCCCAATTATAACATCTGCACTGAGTGCAAAACCACAGTCTGTAACCAATGTGGATTCAGCACCCTGCCTGGAAGTGAGGTAAGCAAATGAAAACATCTTCATCCTCTGGGACAAAAAAGATATTCACATGCATGTAGAATATATTTGCTGTTAGCACATTTAAATGCTATTGATATTTGGCAATTGATGTATGATCTGTGACCCTTTCACAATAATATAATTTACCCCTAGTGAATGATATAAATTTGTATTTACTATGTAATGCTTGTGTTATTAGTAACTATTGTAAATTAATCCATAGCCAACTGTCTACTGTTATTTCAGGGAAAAGAGTGGTTATGTCTCAACTGTCAGATGAAGAAAGCAGTTGGAGCATCTGAGCCCCCAGGGCTTCCAACAATGAAATCCCAATCTTCACCCGGTAAAGCTCCTTCACCTGCCGCAGTCCAGTTGAAGGATTCCTCCACTCCACCTACAGAGATTGACAGTCCTGGCCCTGCTGTGAAAAAGAGAGAGACCTCAGAATCAATCTCACCACAGAGGAAAGAATCGACACCATCAGCGTGGTCAGGAAAACCTGAAACTCATACTTCACAGTCAAAACAAGCCAGCCCAGTGCCGCAGGTTAAAACAACACAGGAAAGACAAAATAAAGGTCCAGAGAAGCTAGAAAATCAGACAGGCCAACCTGGAAGAAAGCAGAGTAATGTTACTGCAGAAACACAGCAAGAGTCAGGAGGTTTCTTTGGCTTTGGCGGTTCTAAATCTCAACCTGATCCTGCAAAGCCTGCAGAATTATCAAGTGGGAAGATGTTTGGCTTTGGTTCTTCAATCTTCAGCTCTGCATCTACTTTGATAACATCAGCTGTTCACGACCAGCCCAAGACTACTCCACCAATTACCCCAAAGATGTCTCCAGCCAAACAGCTCAAATCCCCTGCTGCCCAGAGGAAAGAAGATCAGAAAATTACAGAACAACCCCAGCAGACAAAGGCACCCCCACCAACACAGGCCAAAGCCCCATCGGAGCTTCCAAAGGCTGGACCAGGTTCCCAAGTAGCTGTCAAACCAGGACAGTCTACCTGTCAACTCTGTAAGGTTGGACTGAACATCGGGTCTAAGGATCTGCCGAACTACAATGCCTGTACTGAATGCAAGAATAATGTCTGCAACCAGTGTGGATTCAACCCTACGCCAAATGAAGCTGGGGTAAGAAAAGGAAAAAATTACATAATCTTATTTCTTTTTATTTCACTGCTGACAAGATGGAAAGGGTTACACCACATTTACTAGAATCATTTATCATGTTTAAATAATGCATGTTTTTGTTATTTTCTTTGAATATTTAACATGTAAATCCTATTTGATCTCCATTGCAAGAGTTACTTTGTACCAGCTGTTGCAAAAAAAACAAAAACACTACTTAATATTCACTTGAACACAAACCATCTATTAATGGAACCTTTTTTTTTCATTTGTTAGGTGAAGGAATGGTTGTGTCTCACTTGTCAGATGAACCGAGCGCTTGGAGCAGCACAGCCCCCTGGAGATGGTTCTGTCAACACTCAGATGCTTGCAAAACCTCAAAAGAAAGACAGCATCAGTCCACTTGAACAGGAAAAGAAAGAGTCATCAGCACCACAGTCACCCCAAAGGAAACTGTCTGCAACAGCACAGCCAGCTGCAGCTGAGGGTGCCAACAAGAGAGAGAATCAGAAACAGGCAAGTCCAGTTCTCCCTCAGAAAATGCCACAGGAGCCCCAGAAAACGACAAATCTAAGTAAATCACCAGACCCTGCAAGACGACCTGGACGTAAGCAGAGTGATGCCACAGCAGTGACACAACCAGAATCAGGAGGGTTCTTTGGTTTTGGTGGTGGGAAAACTCAAGTCAGTGCTGCAAAGCCTGCAGAATCATCAAGTGGGAAGATGTTTGGCTTTGGTTCTTCAATCTTCAGCTCTGCATCTACTTTGATAACGTCAGCTGTTCAGGACCAGCCCAAGACTACTCCACCAGTTTCCCCAAAGATGTCTCCAGCCAAACAGCTCAAATCCCCTGCTTCCCAGAGGAAAGAAGATGAGAAGAAGCCAGAAGAACCCCAGAGGACCATGACACCCCCACCAACACAGGCCAAAGTGGATAAAGCACCATCAGAGCTTCCAAAGGCTGGAGCAGGTTCCCAAGTAGCTGTCAAACCAGGCCAGTCTACCTGTCCACTCTGTAAAGTTGGACTGAACATTGGTTCTAAGGATCTGGCGAACTACAATGCCTGTACTGAATGCAAGAATAATGTCTGCAACCAGTGTGGATTCAACCCTACGCCAAACGAAACTGGGGTAAGAATCGAAAAAAAGTAACTTATTTTTATAGATCTTTTATGTCACTGCTGAAATGATGTAGAGAGTTACAATACATTTACTAGAATAATTTATCATGTTTAAACTATGCAATTTTTTTGGGTTATTTTCTTTGAATATTTAAAATGTATATCCTATTTGATCTCCATTGCAAGATATACTTTATACCAGCAGTTGCAATAAAACAATAATCCTACTCCATAGTCACCTGAACACAAACCATCTATTAATGGAACCTTTTTTCCCCTTTGTTAGGTGAAGGAATGGTTGTGCCTCACTTGTCAGATGAACCGAGCTCTTGGAGCAGCACAGCCGCCTGGAGATGGTTCTGTCAACACTCAGATGCTTGCAAAACCTCAAAAGAAAGATAACATTAGTCCACTTGAACAGGAAAAGAAAGAGTCATCAGCACCACAGTCACCCCAAAGGAAACTGTCTGCAACAGCACAGCCAGCTGCAGCTGAGGGTGCCAACAAGAGAGAGAATCAGAAACAGGCAAGTCCAGTTCCTTCTAAGAAAATGCCACAGGAGCCCCAGAAAACGACAGGTCTTAGTAAATCACCAGACCCTGCAAGACGACCTGGACGTAAGCAGAGTGATGCCACAGCAGTGACACAACAAGAATCAGGAGGCTTCTTTGGATTTGGTGGTGGGAAAACTCAAGTCAGTTCTGCAAAGCCTGCAGAATCATCAAGTGGGAAGATGTTTGGCTTTGGTTCTTCAATCTTCAGCTCTGCATCTACTTTGATAACATCAGCTGTTCAGGACCAGCCCAAGACTACTCCACCAGTTTCCCCAAAGATGTCTCCAGCCAAACAGCTAAAATCCCCTGCTGCCCAGAGGAAAGAAGATCAGAACAAGCCAGAAAAACCCCAGCAGACCATGACAGAGGCCAGAGTGGACAAAGCCCCGTCAGAGCTTCCAAAGGCTGGACCAGGTTCCCAAGTAGTTGTCAAACCAGGCCAGTCTACCTGTCCACTCTGTAAGGTTGGACTGAACATTGGTTCTAAGGATCTGCCGAACTACAATGCCTGTACTGAATGCAAGAATAATGTCTGCAACCAGTGTGGATTCAACCCTACGCCAAACGAAACTGGGGTAAGAATAGAAAAATATAAATATATTTGTATTGCTTTTTTATTTCACTGCTGACAAGATGTAAAGAGTTACAATACATTTACTAGAATAATTTATCATGTTAAAATTATGCATGTTTTAGTTATTTTCTTTGAATATTTAACATGTAAATCCTATTTGATCTCCATTGCAAGAGTTTCTTTATACCAGCTGTTGCAATAAAACAACAATCCTACTCAATAGTCACCTGAACACAAACCACCTATTAATGGAACCTTTTTTTTTCATTTGTTAGGTGAAGGAATGGTTGTGTCTCACTTGTCAGATGAACCGAGCTCTTGGAGCAGCACAGCCCCCTGGAGATGGTTCTGCCAACACTCAGATGCTTGCAAAACCTCAAAAGAAAGACAGCATCAGTCCACTTGAACAGGAAAAGAAAGAGTCATCAGCACCACAGTCACCCCAAAGGAAACTGTCTGCAACAGCACAGCCAGCTGCAGCTGAGGGTGCCAACAAGAGAGAGAATCAGAAACAGGCAAGCCCAGTTCCTTCTCAGAAAATACCACAGGAGCCCCAGAAAACGACAGGTCTTAGTAAATCACCAGACCCTGCAAGACGACCTGGACGTAAGCAGAGTGATGCCACAGCAGTGACACAACCAGAATCAGGAGGGTTCTTTGGTTTTGATGGTGGAAAAACTCAAGTCAGTGCTGCAAAGCCTGCAGAATCATCAAGTGGGAAGATGTTTGGATTTGGTTCTTCAATCTTCAGCTCTGCATCTACTTTGATAACCTCAGCTGTTCAGGACCAGCCAAAGACTACTCCACCAGTTTCCCCAAAGATGTTTCCAGTCAAACAGCTCAAATCCCCTGCTGCCCAGAGGAAAGAAGATCAGAAGAAGCCAGAAGAACCTCAGCAGACCATGACACCCGCACCAACACAGGCCAAAGTGGACAAAGCACCATCAGAGCTTCCAAAGGCTGGACCAGGTTCCCAAGTAGCTGTCAAACCAGGCCAGTCTGCCTGTCCACTCTGTAAGGTTGGACTGAACATTGGGTCTAAGGATCTGCCGAACTACAATGCCTGTACTGAATGCAAGAATAATGTCTGCAACCAGTGTGGATTCAACCCTACGCCAAACGAAACTGGGGTAAGAATATAATTTTTTTTTACATATTTAATTTCTTTTTTATTTCACTGCTGACAAGAGGAAAAGAGTTACACTACATGTACTAGAATCATTTGTTATGTTTAAATTATGCATGTTTTTGTTATTTTCTTTGAATATTTTACATTTAAATCCAATTTACTCTCCATTGCAGGAGTTACTTTATACCAGCTGTTGCAATAAAACAATAATCCTACTCCATGGTCACCTGAACACAAACCACCTATTAATGGAACCTTTTTTTTCCTTTTTAGGTGAAGGAATGGTTGTGCCTCACTTGTCAGATGAACCGAGCTCTTGGAGCAGCACAGCCCCCTGGAGATGGTTCTGCCAACACTCAGATGCTTGTAAAACCTCAAAAGAAAGAGTCATCAGCACCACAGTCACCCCAAAGGAAACTGTCTGCAACAGCACAGCCAGCTGTGGCTGAGGGTGCCAACAAGAAAGAGAATCAGAAACAGGCAAGTCCAGTTCCCCCTCAGAAAATACCACAGGAGCCCCAGAAAACGACAGGTCTTAGTAAATCACCAGACCCTGCAAGACGACCTGGACGTAAGCAGAGTGATGCCAAAGCAGTGACACAACCAGAATCAGGAGGCTTCTTTGGTTTTGGTGGTGGGAAAACTCAAGTCAGTGCTGCAAAGCCTGCAGAATCATCAAGTGGGAAGATGTTTGGATTTGGTTCTTCAATCTTCAGCTCTGCATCTACTTTGATAACGTCAGCTGTTCAGGACCAGCCCAAGACTACTCCACCAGTTTCCCCAAAGATGTCTCCAGCCAAACAGCTCAAATCCCCTGCTGCCCAGAGGAAAGAAGATCAGAAGAAGCCAGAAGAACCCCAGCAGACCATGACACCCCCACCAACACAGGCCAAAGTGGACAAAGCACCATCAGAGCTTCCAAAGGCTGGAGCAGGTTCCCAAGTAGCTGTCAAACCAGGCCAGTCTGCCTGTCCACTCTGTAAGGTTGGACTGAACATTGGTTCTAAGGATCTGCCGAACTACAATGCCTGTACTGAATGCAAGAATAATGTCTGCAACCAGTGTGGATTCAACCCTTCGCCAAATGCGTCAGAGGTAAGTGAGATTCACTCAAGGTATATGTGTCACTAATGTTTTTTCCATATATACACATTTTTGTTGTATTAACTTTACACACTAAATATATTACATCAATTTAGAAGCTGATCATATGGTAATCAATCATCGGAAAATATAGAAATGCATTCTGTACAAACAGTACAACATGCTCTTAGTTGTATGTACTATAATTACATGTTATCAAACTTATTTACAGTAAAAGGTTTAAAGACATACTCATACATATGTGTTTTTTCCTCACAGATGAAAGAGTGGTTGTGTCTCACTTGCCAGATGCAAAGAGCTCTCACAGCAACAGAAACTGCTGAGCTTCCACCGATGAAACTCCAGGCATCACCTAACAAAGTGTCCACGCCTGCTGCTGCCCAACCAGACACCACTGCTCATCTAAAGACTGATGGTATTTCCACACAAAAAGCAGAGGTGCTAGACAAGAAACAGAAAGACATCCCCACACCGGCTGCACCACAACAAGAAGAAGCCAAACCCCTGATTAAAATGGACATAGACCAAACACCAACCACTGCCTCACCAGTTGTAAAAGAGACTGAAGGTACTGCTTCAGCTCCAAAGAAAGAGGAGAAACCTGATTCAACATCTGAACCTCCCACCAAAGCGATAGATGCTGTCGTTTCAGACCTCAAGAAACCACTGCCTGCTGTAGCGTCCCCTGTCAGCACAGATGATGAAATGAGTGCCCAGAAGACAAAAGACCTCACGCTAGCAACTTCTACAACTAAAGACATGTCAGAAAAGAAAGAGGAGAAAGCTGAAAAAGTTCAGAAATCAAGTGATCAAATATTAAAGTCATCTGAGGAAGCACAGCCCCATAAAGCCCTAAACAAAGAATCAAACCTTGTTGAAACATCTGACGCCAAACCTGCTCAAGCAGCAGCACAGCCAACACAGCAAGAATCAGGGCGGTTCTTTGGCTTTGGTAGTCCTAAATCTCAGCGTGCTGACTCAAAACCTACTGAGGCAGTGACTGGGAAGGTGATGGGATTTGGTTCATCCCTTTTCAGCTCAGCATCCTCTTTGATAACATCTGCAGGTAAGGAGGACTCCCTCACAACAAAGCAAACTCCCCGCAAAATGTCTGCCCCTGGGCAAGGCTCCGACAAAATGGCAGGATCTCCAAAGCCCAGCCCGCCAGTTTCTCCAAGGATGACTTCAAAAGATCTCAAATCCCCTGTTGCCCAGAGGAAAGAAGATCAGAAGAAGCCAGAAGAACCCCAGCAGACCATGACACCCCCACCAACACAGGCCAAAGTGGACAAAGCACCATCAGAGCTTCCAAAGGCTGGAGCAGGTTCCCAAGTAGCTGTCAAACCAGGCCAGTCTACCTGTCCACTCTGTAAGGTTGAACTCAACATCGGGTCCAAGGATCTGCCGAACTACAGCAACTGTACCCAGTGCAAGAATACTGTCTGCAACCAGTGTGGATTTAACTCTATGCATAATGTCTCAGAGGTAAGTGAGATTCACTCAAGATATTTGTGTCAACAATTTGTATTCCATATATACACATTTTTATTGTATTAACTTTACAGACAAATATATTACATCAATGTATAAGCTGATCATATGGTATTTCATCATACACAAATATAGAAATGCACTCTGTAAAAACACTACAACATGCTGTCAGTTGTATGTGAGATACTTAAATGTTAGCAAACAAATTTACAGTAAATGTTTAACATACATACTCATAGTTATGTGTTTTTTCCTCACAGATGAAAGAGTGGTTGTGTCTCACTTGCCAGATGCAAAGAGCTCTCACAGCAACAGAAACTGCTGAGCTTCCACCGATGAAACTCCAGGCATCACCTAACAAAGTGTCCACGCCTGCTGCTGCCCAAACAGACACCACTGCTCATCTAAAGACTGATGTTATTTCCACACAAAAAGCAGAGGTGCTAGACAAGAAACAGAAAGACATCCCAACAGCGGCTGCACCACAAAAAGAAGAAACCAAACCCCTGATTAAAATGGACATAGACCAAACACCAACCACTGCCTCACCAGTTGTAAAAGAGACTGAAGGTACTGCTTCAGCTCCAAAGAAAGAGGAGAAACCTGATTCAACATCTGCACCTCCCACCACAGTGACAGATGCTGTAGTTTCAGACCTCAAGAAACCACTGCCTGCTCTTGCTTCCCCTGTCAGCACAGATGATGAAATGACTGCCCAGAAGAAAAAAGAACTCACTCTAGCAACTCCTGTAACTAAAGATGTGTCGGAAAAGAAAGAGGAGAAAGCTGAAAAAGTTCAGAAATCAAGTGATCAAATATTAAAGTCATCTGAGGAAGCACAGCCCAATAAAGCCCTAAACAAAGAATCAAACCTTGTTGAAACATCTTATGTCAAAGCTGCTCAAGCAGCAACACAGCAAGAATCAGGGCGGTTCTTTGGCTTTGGTAGTCCTAAATCTCAGCGTGCTGACTCAAAACCTACTGAGGCAGTGACTGGGAAGGTGATGGGATTTGGTTCATCCCTTTTCAGCTCAGCATCCTCTTTGATAACATCTGCAGGTAAGGAGGACTCCCTCACAACACAGCAAGCTCCCCGCAAAATGTCTGCCCCTGGGCAAGGCTCAGACAAAATGTCAGGTTCTCCGAAGTCCAGCCCGCCAGTTTCATCAAGGATGACTTCAAAAAAAGAGGCCCAACCTCCTGCTGCCCCCGAACAACCTCTGGAAAAGAAACCAGACCAGGCTCAGCAGACCAAGGCTCCACCATCAGGACCGACCAAAGTCGACAAAGGTCCATCAGAGCCTGTAAAACCAGAAGCCTTCCAAGCTTCCACTAACGTGGACCAGTTGTGTCCACTCTGTAAAGCAGAACTTAACATTGGCTCCAAGGATCTACCCAACTATAGCAACTGCACTGAATGCAAAAGCAATGTTTGCAACAAATGTGGATTTAGTGCTATGACAAATGTGACAGAGGCAAGTAAATTGACTAAATACTTTACTTCATGTATAATTCATTGCAATCATTTCGCTTATTTATGAACACATTTTTCTTGTTCTGGTGTCCTTTGTTGGAATCTAGTTATTTCTTTCTAATATTGGTTGTTGTCACTTCCAGTACCTAATGTGATCTATTGTGAGCAAATACAATGATTGTCGCTCATGTTTTTTGCTTTGTTCTAGGGGAAGGAATGGCTTTGTCTCAACTGCCAGATGCAGAGAGCACTTGGAGCTTCTGAGCCTCCAGGGCTTCCCATGATAAAACCACAACCTTCACCAAGCAGAAATCTCCCTGCTACCGCCCAGAAGACAGAAATCCCAACGCCAGCTACTCATGAAGACATCCCTAAACCACCCACAACCAAAAATGAGCTTGTCACTGTTGTCACCACCAAAGAAACTGAATCTCCAGCTCTTGGTGGTCCAGCAAAGCCTGCTTCTGAAGCTGCTCCAACTATAACAAAGACTGGGGAGACACCAAAAGAGCAGCCTGGTAAACCCCAGCTGCAGCCTGCAAAGGCTGTGACTTCTACCACTAAATCTGCTCCTCCACCAGATATAAGGTCGGTAAAGCCACCTCCACAGCAGCCTCCAAAAGCCGGGACCTCTCCAGCCAAATCTGTACCCCCAACACCTCAGCCTGCAAAACAGGAGTCAGGAGGCTTCTTTGGGTTTGGTGGTCCTAAAACACAGCCTGCTGCAGCAAAACCTGCTGAGTCAGTAACAGGGAAAATGTTTGGTTTTGGGTCATCTTTCTTAAGCTCGGCATCCACTTTAATAACATCGGCTGTCCAGGATGAACCTAAAACTACACCACCAACTCCACGTAGGTTGTCGACTGCAGCCCATGTCTCTCCTAAAATTACACCACCACCGTCTCCTAAAATGCCACCTGAAAAAGACACCAAGCAACCTGCTGTCCAGAAAGCTGATGAGAAGAAACCAGAGAAACCACTGCAGGACAAGACGGTTCAAGTCAAAGTGGATAAAGCTCAATCTGTACCCCCCAAGGCAGACACCCAAGTGGCTCCAAAAGCAGACAAGTCCTTATGTCCACTGTGTAAAGTCGAACTGAACATGGGCTCCAAAGATCCTTCCAACTACAACACTTGCTCAGAATGCAAGATGATAGCCTGCAACCAATGTGGATTCAATCCAATGCCAAATGTGGCAGAGGTAATGCACCAGAACAAAAACAGTAATATTGACAGAATCCATAGTTTTCATATAGCAGATTTATTCTCTATTTCTATCTAAAATCATATACAATATTTTTTAAAGTAGTCTTGATAATATATTATGTGAGCATATGTTCAAAGTTGTCAGTGATTAAATCACTGCAATTCGGTCCTGTAAGATATTTGCTCATGATTTGTCTATCAAAACTGTATGTTGTCACGTGTTTTTCATCAATTTTATATACATTTCTTTATAGGTAAAGGAATGGCTTTGTCTGAACTGCCAGGTGCAGAGGACCCTAAGAATATCTGAGCCCACTGGACCTCCTGTAGCTAAACCACAGCCCTCCCCAAGCAAGGTTTCTACACCTCCTTTGTCTGAACAGAAGACTGTGCCAACATTAGACCAGAAGGAGAAATCCACGGAATCTACAGCAGTCAAAAAAGAGGTCACTCAAGCAACTCCACACAAGAAAGAAGACTCGAAAGCTGAGACCCCCCTGCAAACTGCAGTCCAAACAAACGCACCACAGCGAGGTGCTATACAAAAAACACAGGTGGTTTCAGGTACTGAGCAAGGACAGGGCAAGGATTTAGCTGTTCAACAGCCGCCTGTTGAAAATGCCCCACAAGTACAGCTTTCTCAAATTACAAAACCAGAAGCAAAGGCAGCTTCTGCAAAGCAAGAAGTTGTGAAACCACCACAACAGCCATCAAAGTCTGTGAAGCCTCCTGTGAAATCCGCAGCACCACCAGCCCCGCCTGCTAAACAGGAGTCAGGAGGTTTCTTTGGCTTTGGCGGTCCCAAGACACAACCTGCTGCTGCGAAGTCTGCTGAGTCAGTCACTGGGAAGATGTTTGGCTTTGGCTCCTCTATCTTCAGCTCTGCATCTACACTGATAACCTCAGCTGGTCAGGAGGAACCTAAAACTACACCACCTACTCCACGTAAGATGTCCACTATAGGCCCTGTCTCTCCTAAGGCTACACCTCCAGCTTCTCCGAAGATGCCCCCTGCAAAGGACACCAAGCCACCTGCTGCACAGAAGTCAGAGCCACCTCAGCAGACCAAGCCACCTGCTGCACAGCCTAAAGTAGAAAGAGCTCCACCAACGCCGGTAAAGTCTACGGAAGTGACCCATGTTGCTCCTAAGAAAGAACAGTCTACCTGTCCACTCTGCAAGGTTGAACTCAACATAGGATCCAACAAGCCCCCAAATTACAACACCTGCACCGGATGCAAGAACTCGGTGTGCAACCTCTGTGGATTTAACCCCATGCCTCATACAGCAGCGGTAAGAGCAACTCTCAGTTTCGTATACTCTCTGTCCTGCTTGTGTTTCAACTTCATCCAGAGACTGAGGATATCAGTATTTACATTGAACTATACATCATATAGCATATATATTCCGGTTTACAATGCAAGGAGAACACTGCAGCATTTTGACATGAAATGTTTGGAGGTTTAGTTTTGGTCATTAGAGGAAAAAATCAGTTAGCTGGTCGAGATCAAGAGCAATATCATTATTTTAACTGTTTATTGTAAAATTCCAATGCAATCAAACACACCATATTTTAGCTGGAGTATGTAGGCTTCATTATTTGTTTTTAGGTCTTCGTCTTTTTGCTCGTCTTTTTAATACTTTGGAATATGCCTCTGCAGTATAAAGGATGTGAAACTGAGCTTGGTGTTCTGACTTAAAAAACAGCTCTCAATAGGCAAAATGTTGTTCCATTGTTGAGTTGATCTTCTTGATGAAAGAATATGAATTATGTTTGTTGTTGAATGCCAGATGGTGATGTCGCAGAATAGGAGACCTCCATTGATTTTCTTTGACCTTGACTTTAAACAGTGTTTAGTGTGTTTTTAGTCAATGGAATGTATTTTAATTATTGGCCTACTTTGAGGGATTTAAAATAAAAATAAACATAATACAATGCAGGCTACATGGTGGCTGACTGTTGTGGCTATCTATCCACTCAAGTGGCCAGAATTGTTACATAACAGCTCATTAGAGGGGTGCTCCAGCAGACCAGCAGCACTGGAAATGTATTAAAGTGATTGAGCGTTGTGCAACGGCATTAGTGGAATGGGATCTGCCGCCGTAGCAGGCCAGGGACCAGGGAATCTCTAGTCCCCGTGAGAGGTCTTAGATGGCAAAGCCCTTTGATATGCCAATACAGTGGAGGGAAATGGATTATGTCCAACACAACACGTCGGAGAACATTAGAGCAGCAGACATTGCCTTCCAAACCATCTGCAACAACAGATGGCTTCCTGTACTTCAACAATTTCTCCTACATATTATGTAGGTGTTAGTAAAACACATGTGTACTTGCTTTGTGAGTTACCTACGTGAGTCATTGATGGAATAGCTGTGTGTCATTTAAGATCCTGTATGTATGGTGCACTCATACGTCCATCAGCCTTTTGCCCAAACAGCTCACATTTGCCTTTGGGTCATAGTAACTGTTTTTTTTTTTTTTTAGATCAGTAGAGAATTATTTCAAACACTGAGCTGCAAGTATTTAAAATGCAATTGTAATTGGAGCATGTACCATTGCAAACACCAGTGTCAGTCATTTCACTTGATGTCTTTAAATAACATTATTTTGATGGCCATGCTTTCCTAATACTAGAGCAAGATATTTTGTTAATCAGTAGAAGACACAACAGATGCGTGTGTTTAAGTCTTGCATTCTGGGAAAGACTAAGTATTTGTGCCTGACAGTTGTTTGTATGATAACGTTTTTGCATCTCAGTTGACTACCCCCCCCATTTCTTTATTTATGCCAGTTTCCCAGTCACACTTATGTAATTGACACTTCTCACATTTTTCCTCTTTTCGCGGACACCACACAGGCGAGGAGCCCGAGGGTAGATGTTTGATGGGGGAAGGGACAAACATGGATGATTGCGGCTGTGTGTACAACATGGATTCATTTCTCATAATAACTGAGGCAAACAGAAATAGCTCGGCCTTAACGCAACCGGATAGGATGAGCCACTGTGCTTATTGCTGCCCTACAGTATTCATTTTCCGTGGTCGCCAGTTCTCTACCATGAACACATTTTTTTTTTTCAGAATGGCGGAGATGACTCCTTTTAAAATATTAAAAGCACTTGTAAGGTTTGAAAGAAGAGAAGGCCACTTTAGGCAAAGTGACTGCTTGCAGCAATTCTATCCATTTTTCCTTTTGCCCGCTCCACTTCAGCTGATGCCATCAAAAGCCTGGGAGTTACTGTTGTCTGATAACTAGGGCACACGTGTTTTGTGCTTTGCCAGCTAAAGCTTCGTGTGTGACCTCCGAGACAGTATGAATGACGTTGCCTCCGTTTTTTTTTAT
This sequence comes from Limanda limanda, assembly GCF_963576545.1. Lineage (NCBI taxonomy): Eukaryota > Metazoa > Chordata > Actinopteri > Pleuronectiformes > Pleuronectidae > Limanda > Limanda limanda. Next base: position 12,660,747 of record NC_083643.1, read on the forward strand.
ACATTTCCGTTTACTTAGTCTTTCTGTGACAAAGCAATAATCGTGTGTTTATATTTCCTCATACTTTGCCCTAGAATGTTAGTCTGTTGTAAGCTCCATTGGATACATTGTGCAAACCAATCAAAGGAAAAAACTACTGAAGATATTTTGCAAAGCTTCCACAAGAGACTGATGCTTAACAAGATGCGTTACGTCTGAAACGAAAGCAGAAACTCTCCTTAAACTATCAACACGACTCACTTCAAACATTGTAATCAGCCTTGATGTTTCTATCTCATTTCTGCTGTACATCAGGAGACTACAAACTGTTGATCCATGATTAGGGAAGACGCCCCTTAGTGCACATAGTGCAGTGAAACATTCTCATTCTGAGACCAACCACACTCTGCCTGCTGCGTCTTCTCACAGCCACGTTTAATGGGCTAACAGTGGTTAAACTGATGATATGCGTTGGTCTTGATGCTGTGTTTAAAACATATTGAAATGCTCATACCAGACTGAATAATGGAATTATCCCTGTATTTATGTATTTCCATTGCTCTCAGTTCTTACTCAGCACATATTATTGCATTACTCCACTTAGTCCTTGATCGGATATAGGATGTTTTCATGTGTCATGATATTTTGAAGGCTACGACACTTATCCTCCAAGCTCCAATGATCTCCCTCTTTATGAGAAAATGATCCACGTAGCTATTTTATACATTACGTGGCTTGTCAGAGGAGAAGGAAAAGGACCTCCCTTAAGAGGTTCAGCTTTGTTTATGTACCTCCCTGTGTCTTCCATATTATGTCTGCTTTCCATTAATACCACACCCTCCACTCTCTCTTCCTCCCCAGTCTTTGCCCATAGCACCCTGCCATCGAATGAAAGTTCGCTGATGCACCATTTGTCAGACTGGAAAAAGCAGGGGCTGTATTTCCTTGTCTTTAGAACCGAGCACTCTGCTTATTACAAATTAGTAGGTCAACATTCTCTATTATCAGGGGGCTTGATTTATGAAGGGTTCTGCACTGTGGGGGCTGCTGAAAGCCAAGTAGATTAGCCAGCTACAGCTTGTGCCAAAAGCGTCTGCCAGAAAATCAATAAGAAACTTACTAGCTCCAGTATCAACAGCAGGAACGTAACGAAGAAGGGCTGAGAAACTGTGATGCAGGCCACAGACAAAAGGCCACCCTTCAGTCTAGCGATCATAAAATGTGAATTACAGGACCAGTCGGAAACCCAGAGACTGGTGTTGCATTAGAAACACAAAGTTTTGTACAAAAAATACTCGACAAATGACTGGATTGATCCATTTCTGGAACCACATACCTGTCAGCCATAATTCATGGTGAGGTGTAACAAATGTGGGACACAAATGCTAATATCTTTATTTATATATCACAAATATATTTGTGTAATTCCGATAGAAGTAATAAAAAAAAAATATGGCATCATAAAAAGTTTTAATGAAATTTGTGCCCTGCGTTGGTTCCTTTCCTGCACAAATGCATAAATGATGCATGAATTAAAGAATGTATTTTGCTTGTTTTGTCATGAAGCTTAGCAGAAGGAGAATGACTGTGTGTCAAGAGCATCGTTTTCTTGACTGCTGTCATTGTGAAGGTCTAGTAACCAGCTCACAGGCTAATCGTGGGGAGCAGCCGCTCCCACAGCTCTCTGCTTGGAACTCCTGCTCTCTAGTCATAAAACAGATTTAATTAGACAAAAGGTTGATGGCCATTCTCCAAACCCTGTGGCTCTGATGCATGGCTCTGGGACTGTGTGGCTTTGAGGTAGTGCTGAAAGAGACTGTGATGGGATTAGGTCTTTTTGATGACTGGGATTTTTCTTTCTACAGTTTGGTTGAGAATGAAAACATTGAATGAGTTATCAGATAGTGTGTTGGCATATAAAACATTGTAAATGCAACATACATTTGCATACTACTTTGCCTCTGTCCATCTGTTCATAGCTGGGGTTGAAATAAGGTCAGCTATCCTGCAGAGACAAGGACCTGTGCTCTACCAGCCACTGGAGCGGTGTGAGGGGCAGGGTCATAGTGAGATTGCAGGAGAGGGGGAGTATAATAGACCAGTAAAAACATTCAGGAATATACTGGCACGGCTCATCAATCTGTGAACAATGTCGTTTGATCTTTCTCTATCAGTCTTTATTCTCTCGAACACTCAGAGGAAAGCAGAATTAGAGTGGGGAAGACAGCACACAGTTTAATGACTTAAGTAAACATGAATATTTTATATGTTAATTTTCGTGTGCAGTTATCTTCAATGGCTGAAAATCTGTTTTGGAAAGTAAGGTTTATGGCACATGTTAAAACATGCTAGTTATGTTTGTTTAAACATCAATCACTTTGAAGAATTATAATCTTAAATGTGTGCTGTTTTCATTTTGTCCAAACGTTATGGTAATGCCAGCTTTGGATGTTTATATGCAGAGAAAGCATATCTTTTTTAAACACCCTTTCCTACAATATGGCAATCTTTCTTACATTTCATTTATTTTCCTTTTAATAGTTATAAAGATACCATCACTTAATTTGAGATGTCTCTGATAAGGCGGCTGTGCTGGGCATGTGAGATGATTAGAAAAAGGACCAAGCGCTGGAGTATGTGATTACTAATATAACAGGTGATAAGCATTTGTCCGTGGCCTTGGTAGTGACTCGATTTTGCAGATTATCATTTGTATGCACAGGAGCCCCTTGTTAGCCAGGATTACATCCTGCAAGCGTGGCGGAGGACGAGAAGTGGAAGGATGTATGGGAATTAATAACTTTGACAAATGTTAAAAGCTGAATTCTGGGACAGAATAATTTGCACCATTATATAAAGTACTTTCAGAATTCTATTCTGTAATGAACAGAGGCATCATTACATTTATACAGGGAAGAATAAATTACCTTCTTGGAGATTTAGCTTTACTGTTAAACCGTGTAACTTATAAAACTGAGCTTAGGGCTGAGCTTGCATCAGATCACAGGGAATGGGGGGTTAAATGGTTAATTGGTTTACACGCTTATCAGCACCATGCACTATGCTGGTGAGGCTTTGTTTACTACTGTGGGGAACAAACAGGATTATTATATTCCTGACTAAACCACAACTCCAACTGACTAAAAAGAAGCATCTAACTATAAGTCAAACTGCAAGCATCAAGTCAAGCAGACACACAGTCACACACACACACACACACACACACATATATATATATATATATATATATATATATATATATATATATATATATATATATATATATATATACAGCAATGCAGCAAATCATTGAAGGTTTTCTAGCATTCTACTGTCAACAGTCTCAGGGTAGAAAATAAACATATTTTCAATCATATTGCATTTTCAGTAGATATATGCAACCCAATTTTAGTTGGTATTTTAGTAGGTATAAAATACATGAATTTAAATGAGTATATTTAAATATTCCTTGGAGCCTTGCCTTTCTGTTTAGGATCATGATCACAGATGTGACAGCAGTGTGATATTTTAGGCTTGGTAATGGGAACCAAGAGGAAATGTCCAGCACAGCTGGATTGTAAAAGCACCCTAAGCCAGCGTTTGACAGAGGGTAGATTACATCACTTATTAAATCTCAACTCAGCACATGCGCCTGTGAACTATGATTTATTTACGTCACTAAACCAGTGCTAATCTCCAAGATAATGTGTATGCTGGGGGACACATCCTCTTGTTTATAAAGTGCCTCCACATAAGTGTGCATCTGTGGCCATTCTGATTCCATAATGACAATTTGTTCTGATAATTTATCTCATGGATAAACCAATTAAAACTTAAGGTTTTCTCACAAACAGAATATGTATGCGATGTGTTCTCCTCCTCTGCCCTGTGTTTCAGACCTGCTCTGCCGGGCTCTGCAGAGGCAGGCGCATTGCTGTGCTTTGGTCTGCTAGGCTGCTACAGATACACCGCTTCATCTGTTGACAGCTTATGCTTCTCCACCTTAGCTGTTCTTTAATGGAGCTTCGATGTGATAAGAAATGTGGCTATAGGGAATTGAATTTGGAAGTAGTAGCATTGGTTGTAAAATGTGATTAGCTCTTTTGCAAGGTAAGCATTTTTATGGCTATCTTACTAGTTCCGTTTTAAGTTCTAGTGCAATAGCAGTGAGCATGATGATATGATGGAGCACAAGCTTTGTTTGAAATGTTATTTATGATAAGATTCCGGTGTAGCTGCTTTGGTTATTTAATTTGTCCAGCAATGACCATGTGTAGTGAAGGCTGAATTTATATTACTTTGAATTCTATGGTATTTATCAGCAAAGTTGGCTGTTGTAATGTAGACAGGTGGAAGTGATGCTGTGATGATCTCGCTGGATGAGAAAGTGAGTGCACGGGCGGTGATTTGATGATAAAAAAGGTTCCTGATGGTGTTTTGTGGTGACTCTCTCCTGGGCTTTGTCTTCCAGCCGGGGGGCTGAGACGCTGCATGCAGTGTGGTCGTTTTGGCGTTAACAACGTTGTGTGTGAAGTTTGGCTGCATTTATTCCAGCATCTTTCTCTGGATTTGCTGCGGCAGGTGGACAGAGTGGCCAGTGGCTAGCCGACTGTTGCTTCGGATGCTGTTGCTGTGTTGGGGGAGAGCCAAGTGTCGGGGGATGCGTCTTGCCTTAACACATAGCCAGTTGGGCTGGTGGACTGCTATTACCAGTGTCCTGTGGGAGCATGGATGTATAGTGTAGAGGAAATTCGACCAGGGAGCCGCAGCGTAGTTGCTAGTGAGAAACTGCCTTGTTTTGTTTTTTAACCCCTGCAGCTGTGAGGGGGCTCCATGACTAGGATAGTTTATTGTAGTATATTAAGGTAATAGACCTGTATGTAAGCTCGGAGTTGCTTTAGTGTCACAACCTTCACCATTTAGTTGATAAATAAAATGAAATTATTTTTATACATTGTTAATTGCTTCTTGGTCCTTTGCTTGAAAGCGCAAACCTGTTGTCTGTGGCCCGGGGACGGGGCTCCACAGTAACATTGTTAATCAAAGATTTAAACAACCTTTTACAATGAAAACTATGAGTTTTATTCACTGCCACACATGGTAATACCTCAGTGGCACACATGACATGATGTAGCTATCTAAATGGGGCCCCATATGTTTGAAGCATGCTCTCACTCACGTCAAAAAGTGGCATTTTAAAACTTTGAATAGACACCAGACAAATACATATAGGTTTGATTTTGTTGAGTGTTTGTTTATATATAATATTTATAAAAGCAGGATTGAAAATGTGTGGTACTTCACAAAGTTAAAGCAGTCGTCCTTGAGCAAGGCACTGAACCCATAATTGCTCCTGATGTGGTGTCATCATTGTGGAATTGTGTATGAATGTTTTTCTAATTGGGTGAATGAGAGATATTTGGTCCTGTGAATGTTTAAAAGCACTGTGTAAATGCAGTCCTTTCATGTCATTGCAGATTCCTCTGAGCAAAGTGCATTCCCTTAGTGTCTGGAAAATTCCACTGTAATGTTTCTCCAACATGAATACACAATTCTACATTAGAGAAAATGCATGTATACAATATAAAAGTATAAATACAAATGTTCAATACCAACAGATAAGAAGGTTGTAGAGGGAGCTGCAGCACCAAACACCATAGGAGGGTATTTATCTTAAAACAATGGAGAAAAGTAGCCAAGTGGCTGGGAATGAATGAAGTAGCAGGACGTGGGCTCTGCAAGGCTAATAAAGTGCTTCGGTTTTCTTGCAGAACCAATTAAATTCTTCAATGCATGCTATAAGTTAGGTTGATTTAATTACTTTCTTTCTTCAAGAAATACCCTCTTGGCATTTTTTGAAATGAGATCTAATAATAAAACTGGCAAAATGGTGATTTAGCATCAACCGAATATAACTGAGAGTTAATTTTATTTATATAACACAGGTCAAAAACTGTTAATTTTTGTACAGTGATTAATGTTGATCTTGGTAAGAGTGTTACCTAATTACATGATGTGCTTGTATTATTGCAGAAGGAATGGCTGTGTCTCAACTGCCAGACTCAAAGGGCTTTGTCGGGACAACTTGGAGACTCAGGAAAAATGCCCCAGCCTTCACCTGCTTCTGCGAAGCCAGAGACCCAGGCCACACCTGCAATCAAAAAGGCAGAGCCTACACCTGCAGCCACAGAATCACAGGCCAAACCCACCCCCCTCAAGGCAGCACCGGTCCCAAGCCCAAAGATGGATCCTACTTCAGTCAAGACGGAAACAACACCTCCAGCAGCTCTCACTCAAATCGAGCACAAGACCACAGTCATACCCACAGCAACAAAAGGTTCACCTGTTACAGAAGAAAAACAGCCTCCAGTGTTATTCAAAGCAGAACCTACTATGGCAACTCTGATAAAGACAGATGTACCAGAAAAGGCTGAAGTGCCAAGTGCAGATATCGTCAAACCTCTGTCCGTGGAAACTAAAGAAGATGAAGTGAAAATGGTGCTCAGTGGGATGGAACTTCCCATATCTGAAAAGTCTGAACCTGATATTCCAGAAGTCAAAATTGATGCAGGTGTCGCTACAGCTTCCTTACCCCTAGTGACAGAGGTTACAGTTGTTTCCACCTCTCCTCTTGCTGCAGAGGATGCTCTGCCTGGAGTTCCAGTTACTGAAGTAAAATCAACCCCTTTCTCTGCTCCAGAGACAATTATTAAGGAAGAAAAGCCTGATGATGATGTCAAACAGACAGAACCAACCAAATCTGTTCAGCAAATTGAGGTGGAACCAGACACAGCACAAGAAACACAGTTGGTATTGGAGGCAGAACCAGTGACAGAGGCAGACATCAAGAAAATGGCTAATGCGTTGGCTGAAAAGATTGTTGTCACTTCAACTCCAGAGACGACACCAGTATCTACAAAGAGCATCATTATTAAAGTAAGTATAGGTCATCTTTATAAAAACAATTATTGATAAATTACCCAATAAATATATATATATTAATGATTTAACACAGTCTGCATAAAGATTAAATATCAGTGTCCTCTTGAAAATAAAAACATTTTCTCTAACATTATGGAGGACTGCTGTTGGAGAAAAACTAAAATGCACCATGTAATGAACCTTTGCATTTTCCATTGCTTGCATTAAACAATTTTTCAGAATTACTCCTGATAAAATGCCTTTCATAAAATTGTTGGTCGTTTTTGCCCCATAAGGTATAGTTATTTAATCGAGAAAATGTATTTATTTTAAATTGTATTCCTTTTTCTAGGACCAAGATGAGACCAAAAAAGAGCCAATGACAGAAAGAAACGTTTCCCTAACGACTGGACAGGTTCTCCCTGCAATGGCTACAAAGCCCAAACCTAAAGAAGAGGAGCATGATGACGATCAACCCCAGATTCTACCTATATTACAGGAAGTAAAGGATGAGCAGGTGGTTAGTGACACAAGGGAAAATGATAAAAATACAGAACCATCCATGCCAGTAAAAGAAGAACTTAAAGCTGAAAGAAGGCGTCTAAGTTTCCAAGCAATCAATGAGAGCAGTGAAAGTGACCTCACACCATCACCCTCAAAATCGTTCCAAAGGAGGAGGCTAAAGGTGACACATGTTTCATCCAGCAGTGAGGATATCAAAACTGAAAGCCCTGATTCCTCTGATGATGATGAAGAGTTCATCCGCAAGCAGATAATGGGAATGGTTGATGAAGAGGAAATGTCTCTTTCAGACGATGAGAAAGGAAATGATTTTGCAAATCAGGGAGTTGTCAAGGAATCAGAGCTTGATAACACTACAGTGACAACCAAACCACTGCTGAGAGAAAGAAGTATTGACAATGAGGAGAACAGAGCAAGGAAAATATCTCTCCCAAAAACTGACACTGCAACTGCTCAAGATGTTCCTGAAACACTGCCCAGCAGTACTTTCAGGAAAGCCGTTCCTTTCATGAAACAGAGACAAAGCACTGATGAAGAAGTAGAGAGCATCACAGAATCTCTGTCAAAGGGATCATCTAGTGTTCAGGTATCTAGCTTCACTCCTGGATCTTCACCTACATCAGCCTCATCACTTGAAGAGGACAGTGATAGCAGCCCTAGTCACAGGAAAGTCAGTGGGGACAAACGGCATCGAAAAGGTAAGCACAGGCAACCAACCCAGCATCTCTCAACTATTGAAGACTCATCTGAAGAAGAGAAGTTTGGGAAAGATAAAGATGAACCTAGAGCACATGGTCAGCCACTGTCTCCCGCTGAATACGTTTCCTCCTCAGAGGATCTCAGACAGGTCACCATAATGGATGAAACCAATAGACCATCTAGCTCTGAGTACTATGCCAGCGTAGAATCAGAAGCAGAAGCTCGACAAGCTGTACAGCGAGGACGTAAGCCTTCCCCGACAGTGATTCCATACACTCCCACTGATCCATTTGAAGACAGTGAGGGCTTTTCAAAATTATTGAAGAGTGCTGAAGAAGTATATGAGGAAATTATTCAGAAGACAACAGCAATACCAGGAGAGAGTCCTCCTGATATTGAGCCACTATATGGAGGAATGGCAATTGAGGACTATCTTTATGAATCCTTGGTAGAGGAGCCTGATATTAAGTTGAGTGAATCTCAAGAGGAAGAACCCACACAGAATACTGACTTTGAATTTAACAAAAAGCTAAGGTCACCAGAAGACGTTTATGAGGAGATGATGCAGAAAAAAAGAGAATTGATGATGATAGAGCAAGAGTTTCAGCAGGCCCAGACTGCCATGGAATGTTCTCCTACAGGGGCTTCAGTCTCTGGGACTCCATCAGCTGCTGTGACCTGTGTGGTAACTATGCCTATGGAGGAAACATTCCTCACAGAGCAAATTGATATTCCTATTACAGGCACTGAAACTTCCAATCAATTAACAACAAAGAAAAAGAAACGGCCAGCTCCACCCCGCCCCACTGAACAGCCTAACCGCGCTGACATGACTTTTGTTACCAGTACTCCAAGTGTAAGTTTGTCTATAGGTTTTGCTAGGCCTATGGTTCCTCAAGATCCTGCACTCAGGAAATCATTGTTCCCCATACCAGACCTCAAGATCACTCAGTGTTCATCTGGGGAGGAAGAGGATGACAGTCTTGCAGATGAATATGGTGTCGGCATTTCCTCTGACATTACCCCCAGTGATGACTCTGAGACTAAAGAAGATCTGTCAACGAGTCCAACTTTGTCTGAAACCACTGATGTTGAGGCTATATGTGTGGTCTGTGAAATTCCCGAGCCAAAACCTATTCCAACTCCAATATCAGCCCCTGAACTCAGCAGTACACCGTCCCCCGTATCACCAGCGTCACCTGCAACTTCACCAGCCACTCCAGATTCTAGTTTGGTTTCAAATGCTACTTCTTCTTCCCCATTCCAAGCTCAAACCCCTCCTTCATCAGATTCAACTCCACTGTCTACGCCAACACCTCCGTCTGCATTTGTCACACAATCACCTGCAGAGGTCTCGTCACCATCGCCTGCCACAATTGGAGCAGTACCGTCTGGGGACTCAATAGTTACAATACCAGATGTGGTATCTGATCCCTCCAAAGCTCAAACAACTGCAGAAGTTCAAGTTAGGCCTTGTACAAATGTATTACCAACTCAAATCCCAGTGGAGATGTCTCCTGTACCTGTTGTGGTCCAAATGCCAGACTTAGTTTCATCTCCATCTCAGTTGCCGATGGAGGCACCAGCTGTCATACAGACTTCAGCACCAAGTCCAGCATCTGTTGTTGTCTCAGCTAGACCAACAGACCTAGTAACATCCAGACCTGTAACATTCTCTACTCTAGCTTCAGCTCATGTTGTGTCCGGTTCTGTCAATCTGGCCTCATGCCCTGGGCCAGTCATTGTCCAGATGCCTGACCTAGTTTCAACTACATCTCCAATCTCTCCACGGACTCCACTACCAGTTTCAGCCCTTGTAACAACCCCTGCTCAAGCCCAAGCCAAAGTGGTACATTCAGTCCCTGTACAACCAGCTGTACCATCAATGAGCCCAATGGTCATCCCAGCTCCTAGTCAAACAGCCCAGTTGCCTGGATCTGCTCCGGCATCAACTGCTATTGTCAAAAAGAAGGTCCCACCACCTCCACCCCCTCGGTCTACCTCAGTGTCATTACCGGAACCTAACATAGATCTGCCACTTGTAAAGACTGTTCAGCGTGTTACACCTGCTATGACCACTACCATAGCTATGGAAACCACAGTAGCTGGCCAGCCTATGCAGTCTGTAGTTGTGGATATACAACCAAGAATGGAAAATATACCATCAGATAGTGCGGATGTACCTCATATAGTGACACAAACCAGGCAAGGGCATGTAGTCTTCATAGTGCCCAGTGGGGAAAACAAATCTCTGTTTGGACGAACCCCACAAAATGTAGCTAGTACAGGGTCAATGACTTCAACTGCTTCTCTGCCAAAGAGTACTCAAATAGCCACAGACCAGGTTTCAGATGTACCCAGTGCAGTTAAAGCCTCAACATCCACTTATCAGTCATCTGTGCCAGTAGGTTCAGCTCCACCACTTCCACCTAAACCTGTGGTAGGAGCCACAGCTGTAGACACAGTAGAAATACATGTAGCAGATACTCCTCCTCCTACATCACCCAAGCCAACTTTTCATCCAAAGCCACCAGTTCCCACTCCAGTATCAATTGTATGGCAAAGCACAACACCAGGACCACATGTTTCTAATACAACAATTGGTCATGGTCACGCTGCCAAGCCTCCCCCACCCATACCACCTAAGCCTATATCAATTCCAGCTGGATTGGTTTTCAGCCACAAGCCAGGAGAAAGTGTCAAGCCACCTCCTCTTGTAGCCCATAAGGCCGCAACACTTCCCAGGACCAAACAACCTCCAAATGCTCTGTCACTTAGCCTAACACGACCTGTGGATTCTAAGTTTGGTGCAACGTCTCCCAAGTCACCCCTATCTCCCAGACATGCAAAATGTTTGCAAACCTATGTGGTGATAACACTTCCATCTGAGCCTGGCTCACCTACAGATAGTATAACAGTCCAGGCACCTGTAAGACGAGGGTCTGTTCCATCTGCAAGAGTGTCAGGGGTACAAACCACACCTTCAGAGCAGAAAACACCTACTGAGGCATTCTCAGCACAGGCTACAGTGAGAAGAACCACCATCCCCACTGTAAGGCATCCACCTCCAATACCCACATCACCAACAGTGTCATTAGAGGGGGTCACAATCTCTGAGGTTATGAATGCTAAAGAGCAAACCAAGGAACACTCTGTATCTTCTGTAATACAACCATCTGTGGCTGATGTCATCACAGTGTCATCAGATCAGGGCACATCCATTCAGTTATATAGTGTACCTCTTCCAATTAAGAAACCCTATGTGCAGCAACAACAACAAGCAATTACCCAGCCACCACCACCACCTAAAACAACATTTGAAGTCATCACAATGCCCCCGGAGCCAAAGGTTGTTCTTCAACCACTAACAGTCCAAGGTACAGCAAGAGCACAGTCTATACCATCTGTTGCTCAGGTCACAACAGCTCCTCCACATATTTCAAATGAAACTCCAGTTCCACAGGCCCCACTACCAACTGTACCTGTGCAACCACAGCCACTGCAAGAGGTTATTGTTGTACCACTGCAGTCTGTGCTACCTTTGGATACAATGGCTCTCCAAGATAGACCAGCTGTACTGCCCACAACGTTTCTCTATTCACAAATTGAAACTCAAATAGAAATGCCACAGGATATGCCTGTTGATGTCATTGTAACTGATGGCCTTATAAGATCATTGATACCTGGAGTGAGGCAGCAAATTCCTGCTGAAGATGAACTTGCGGTTGTTGAAACGGTGACAGACAAAACATTTCCAGCAGATACTCACACAATGGCTGAACTCACATCAGTACCACCAATTGTTCAGCCTTTACACATTTTACCCATAGTGACAGAGCAGCTATATATGCAGCTACCACAGCTTGAAGCAGATGTGGTCACTGTCCCTACCAATTTTGAATCACTCACTGAGGTTATTACAATGGATTCTGCTATTAGAATACCAACAACAGCATATTCAGTACCACAAACTCAACAAGTAACAGTTGAAGTCATCCCGACACCTGAAGTAACTATGTTAATTCCATTAGCCACAGTTGATAGAACGATGATTCCCACAGTCCCTGAACAAACACAATCACCTTTTTTGATGGAAGTCCAACAAATGGCAGTCCAGCCAGAAGTACCCCCTATTATACCACAGTTCTATGGAGCAGTTACATCCTCAGTCATTTCACATTCAATGCCACCACTGGAGGTCATTGCAATGCAGCCTGAACGTGACACACCCACAGAAATTATAACAGGGAATGTTGATGTATGCAGAGCTTCAATACCATCAACTGTGCCAGTTGGAGTTATTACAACAGAGGAAACCACAAGTAGAAGGAGGACATCTATATCATCCACGGTGCAGCCGCTATACACATCAAGTGAGATATTTCCCTATCATGTGGAATATGATATTCCCACCCAGGTGGTTACAACTGATGCCTTTGCTGCCACCAGGAGAGAATCCATAACAATGCATCAACCACTAACATTGGCACAGGTAGTAAGCATGCCAGCTGAAAAAGATATTCCCATTGATGTTTATGGTGTTCAGGTTCCCTACAGGAGAGAATCCATTCCTTCAACAGAACAACATCCACAAGTGTTAACTTATTTATCGAAATATGATCAGCCTCTGGAGATAATCACTGATGCATACAGCAGGAGAACCTCGTTGCCCAATGTACAGGACATTCCACAGGGTGTGTCTGGGACCCCAGTCACCATAACTAAAATTCAGCAAGAGTCTATTGAGAGCCAAGAGATTCGTGGACCAGAAAAGTTGGTCTCAAGTTTGAGTCACATGTATTCGTCTTCAATTTCAACTTCAGGTCAACCCCCTGAAAGCCTGCCCAGCCTGGTCACTCAGGTGGTCACGACTGAAGTCCAGAGGACCACTGTCTCTGTTGTTCATGAAAGACTTCCACAGGTCCCTCCACCCAGTGTAGCAATCACTATACAGCCAGACATGTCTAAAGTCCAATCTCTGCCAAAACAGAATGGGAAGATAATATATCCTGGTGATGTTATCGATTTACGCACTATGAAGGTTGGCCTAAGGATGACGGAACAAGGCATGGACCTGTCACAACCTGAGTCACGTCGACAGTCTTTCTCAAGTGACTCTAGTGGGCGACAAATCACAGCAGTGCAGCCTGAGATAGTCAATCTTTGTTCAGTCATCACCCCTGCAACCACATTGTCGGTTGTCACTGACAGCATCACAATAGTCACATGCACAGCAACTATTGCCTCATATAACAACCCTCCAGCAGAGAAACCTCTGGATTTGCAGGGCCCTGTGACATCATCACCTCTGCCTCTCACCACTTGCAAACCATTTGAACCACTTGCACAGATTGTATACAGACCTGTGAACTCTCATCCCTTGGTCAGTGCAGTAGCATCTCCAGCTCAGGATATTCCCATTAATCTTTCTTTTGGAGCACTTGTATCTTCAGAAGTCAAACAGCCACTGACTGCAACCCCAGCTGCCATCAGCAATGGAGGTCCTGTGCTTTCCCTAGAAGCTACAGGGGCAATGGATCTGTCAAACTACAGACCAGTGAGAGCTATGGTAGCTTTGTCTGGCACAAGCCCAGGAGTGGTGACCACTGTTGTAGAAGATGATGGGACTCCAGTCGACCTCACAAATAGTCGGAGGAGTGTATGCTGTGATGTTATTTACAAGCTACCATTTACAGGAAGTTGCAGAACACAGCCACCGATTATAACCCAGCCTGACAATCGTTTTGGTTACAGAGATGACCACTACCAATATGACAATGCTGGAGTGTATGGTATCAGAGGCATGAATGGTATAAAAGCATCAATGTCTGAGACCAACCTGACAGAAGCAGGACTCTTCTCCCATGATTCCAAGAATGACTATGACTATCTCAGTGGACCTTCAGACGGTGCTATAGACCTCACTGCAGCTACAATTTCTCCTGGTGAGTATTTTTGGGTATTTATGCATGTTGCCATGCTCCATTTACATTTGGTGTTTGCATTCGATTTATTTTATAGATTTGAAACTTGTATGTACAAAGTGGCTTTGCCTGTAGTGTTACAGATCGAGACTTTGCTTACTGAAGATATGTGTGGCTATTTTCCATATGAATGCATGCTTTCCTTAGTTAACTTGCTTTGCTGTTTGATATGCATGTTCTCATTTAATATTAACAGCTGCTTGTTTTTCTTTTTTTCTTTTCTCTTGATACAGATGCATGTGTGTGCCTGCGTGTTCTCCCTCAATATTTTGGTTTTGCATCTTGCTAGCCAAAATGACTGCAGATTTGCATGTGCAATGGATTTCTTTTTAATCAATGCTGCATGACCTTCATCTTCAGACATTAAGACTTTGTATAATGTATTTGCTAAATTAAAATCTATATCTCTGGACTTATTATGGCAGGTAAAGCTCTAGACTTCACTCACAATACTACTGGAGGCTACCCTGGGATGACTTCTGATCCATACTCCCAGATCCCTGCAGCTGGTTTCGGTGTTAATAGTGCTCAAAGAACCTCAGATGGAATCGTTTACTCCTCAGTCTCTGCCCCAGTTCCATCCGAGTATGCAATTACAACTCAACCAGGCTCCGTGTTTAGCACCACCTTTACACCTACATCAACAGTCCAAAACCAGTCTGTGCCATATCCATATGGCTTAATTCCCACTACAGACCCGGGACAGATCATTCCTTATGACACAGGCCTTCCTAAGGAGCTTCTACCCACAGCTTTAGCTGACATTATAACAGGCTATCCAGAAATGTACTCTGACACCACTCTGGAAGCAATTGCTGCCTCTCTGGATGCCTTGGCTTCTTCCCCAATATTCCCTGGCTTAGACAATACTAAGATGGTCCAGTATCAGATGGAGAGGGAGTTTCTAGAGCTAGAGAAACTTAAGCAACTGTGTCTTGCTGAGGAGCTAGAGTGGGAGAGGCAGGAGATCCAGCGTTACCGTGAGCAGGAACAGCTTATGGTCCAAAGGGAGCTTGAGGAACTTCAGGCTCTGAAACAGCAGCTTCTTCTGCAGCAAGAGGAAGAGCACCACGCTCACATGGTGGCCCAGCAGGAGACGTATGTCCAACAGACAGAGCAGCTGCAGCAAATCCAACAACTCCAAATTCAGCTCCAACGCCAGCTAGATGAGCACTACAGTAGCACTGGTACCACAGGAAACCTCCTTGATGCTAAATATGCAGGAGTAGGGGACGGTGGTCAGTACTGGCCTGTCAAAGATGAGTCGACATCTCCGTTAATTACAGCACAGTTAGAGGAAAGCCAGGACCATATTAGTTCAGGACATAAGCTGCAAGCTGACCATGACACAGGGAAAAGAATTATTGATAGTGGAGTGCAGACAGATGACGAAGACTCAGCAGAAAAGCAGCCTGTGGGAAGGAGAAAAAAGAATAAGAGAAATGTTGACAGCTCAGCTCAGACTGATGAAGAAGACCAAGATGAATGGGAAGCCCCCACAAAAGCTCGACGGCGCTCTCGAAAACATAGCAGTGAAGGGAAACATGGCTCTAAGGTCGCTAGCATTGCCATCCAGACAGTGTCAGAGATATCTGTCCAGACTGACCACTCTGGATCACTCAAACGACCCACTGTGAAGATGGACACGAAGGTGGAAATTATTAAACATATCTCAGCTCCCGAAAACTCTCAGAGAGGTGGCAGTCTTAGCTGTCAGACAGACTCAGATAGAAGGCACACACCTATTGAGGTGGGATACAGCACACACCTAACAGCGGATGTTCCCACCAAGACTAAAATCTTCTATACTGCAGTCTCCCCATTGTCCCCAGAAAAGTCACTTGGAGGGCAGAGAATGCTAACTGCTGACCCAACCAGGTTTTCCTCTGGCCCTCGGATATTAAAGACTGGTCAAAAGTCTCTATCTGATCCTATATCCCTGAGTCCCACCAGGGAGGACAGGATGAGTGGATACAATGCAGACAGCTATACAGTAAGTCGAAGCAGAATATAAACATCCTAACTGATTACAATGATTTGCGTAACAATTGTTTAAGCATGCTGAAAATGGTTTAAATACAAAAATTAAAGGAAAGTATACTGTGAAATTCAATTTAAAGGAATTCTGTGGTGTGTAAAGTATTGTTCAGTGATGGTCAGATTTACTTGTTTTTATGTTTTAGGGACGAGGCTCTCCCTCTGGCACAGGAAAGAAAGTAAAACGGACACTGCCAGACCCCCCTCCTGAGGATGACTCTATGTCAGGAAGGTCAGGCTACAGCAGCAACTCTGCACGTCGTCGTCTTGCCCGCAGCACAACAATGGCTCGGGCAAAGATCCTGCAGGACATTGACAAGGAGCTCAATCTGGTGGAAAGAGAATCCTCTAAACTACGCAAAAAACAGGCTGAGCTAGATGAAGAGGAAAAAGAAATTGATGCCAAGCTTCGGTGAGATGCTGCATCTTTAACATCAATACACTCTTTGGTTGTTGCCATTGTTCAGACCCTGGGACTTTAATAAAATAGCAAATAATGTTAGTAACTCATTATTATAACCAATATAATTGCATTCATCCCTCTCCTGCAATCATTATTCCTAATGCATCCGATGATTCCCCTCTCACCTTGATAGCTTATGGGCTAAAAGGCTGCCTTGACTTCACTCAGTGAGACCTCTCCACATTCACACATAGTAAAAGGTACAAATGTGTGAGAAACTGGACTCTTTAGTTGTAATGTTAATAGTATGGTCGGTGCTTAAAGTGTAAAAAGATATATGTCTTTTTTTGCCCATCAGGTACCTGGAGATGGGTATCAACAGACGTAAGGATGCCTTGCTGAAAGAGAGAGAGAAGAGAGAGAGGGCCTATCTCCAGGGGGTGGCAGAGGAAAGAGATTACATGTCAGACAGTGAGGTTATCAACCTCAGAGAGAGTAGGGGTGATGGCCAGGAGAGACCACGGACCGCTCCCCAATCAGAGTTTGACCAATTCATCCCCCCACAGACAGAAGCTGATTCCCAGTACAACACACTTACTAGTCCCTACTCCCACTATGCCCAGTATGTTCCCCAGACCCAAACCACCAGTCCCTATACCCAACAGAACCTCTACCAGCAGCAGTCCCTCTACCACCAACAGGTGTCTCCTTACTCAACTCTAACCCTCTCCCAAGCCCAGGCTCAGTCGAATAGTTACCAACATGCTCTGCTCCTGCAGCAAGCAAAGCAGCGACAAACCACTTTGTCAGATTTAGAGCCTAAGATCAGTACTAACTATGAAGTAATACGCAGCCAACCTATGCTCATTGTACCAGCCTCCACAGAAAGTGGCTATGGAGTTGCTCACTTAGGGGGCAAGTATGGCAACCTGGACTTGAGGCTAGGGATAGAGGAGAGGAGCATGGCCTCGAGTCCCATGTCTAGTATTTCTGCTGATTCTTTCTATGCTGATATTGACCACCACAATGCCAGGAACTATGTTTTGATAGACGACATTGGGGAGCTCACCAAGTCTTCAACCGGGCTGAGCAGCACTGGAATGGGTTCGGGATTCAGCCTGCCTGATAAGGAGTTGTCCAAGGCAGACAGGCTACTAAGAGCAGCAGAAGTCAGACGGACAGCAGAGGTAAATACTATGCTGTTACAGCAACCTTTATTTTAACCTTCATCATGCATATACATATGTTACTGAAAATAATTTAAATGTCTGCTTCGCTAACACTAAATATGTGCTATATCTATTGTTGTTTGTTTTAGGTGGCAGAGTTTTTAGGCTCATCTCGTCTTCAAGGTTATGGTAAAGGAGAAGATGACACTATGGAAGAGCCTTATGAACTTAAACTACTGAAGCAGCAAATCAAGCAAGAGTTCCGGCGAGGAACTGAGGGGCTAGAACATTTAACAGGTTTGGGACTACCCCAGTATCTCCCCAGTGATAGCAATTTTCGCAGCTTTCCTAAAGGAGAGAAATATAGCATTGGCAGGCTCACCCTTGAAAAACAGGCTGCAAAGCAACTACCAGCAGCAGTGCTTTACCAAAAACAGATGAAGAGCAAAAAGGCCCAAATAGACCCTAAAGCAATCACAAAATTCTCCCCAATTCAGGAGAGTAGGGACCTGGAGCCTGACTATGGCAGCTACATGGGGTCTGGAGCCTCCTCTGTTAGCAATCTGGCAGCTAGGGCTAGGTTGCTTCAGGATGAGATTACATTTGGGCTAAGAAAGAACTTGTCTGAGCAGCAAAAGTACTTGGGCTCCTCTCTGGGGGCCAACCTAGCTGGTTCTCTTAATCTTGGGCAGTCCCTTGGATTGGGATCTACTATCAGAGCCACTGTCCAGGATGATGGCACCTACCCAAGTGGCAGTCGTTCCCGACCTTCATCCCGCCCCTCCTCTCGGCCCTCTTCTGTCTATGGCTTGGATCTATCTATTAAACGGGACCTATCCAGCTCCTCACTTAGACTTAAAACTGAGGGAGAGGTCTTGGATGCAGCATTTGCCCCTGGGGTTGCCAGAGTAAAGCCAACTAGTTTACCCATCAGCCAAAGCCGGGGCCGCATCCCCATTGTGGCTCAGAACTCTGAGGAAGAGAGCCCTCTGAGCCCAGTGGGGCAGCCTATGGGCATGGCTAGAGCCTCAGCTGGACCTCTCCCTCCCATCTCTGCTGACTCCAGGGACCAATTTGGGTCTAGCCATTCCCTGCCAGAGGTACAGCAACATATGAGGGAGGAATCTCGAACGCGTGGCTATGATCGAGACATTGCATTCATCATGGATGACTTGCAAGGTGCCATGTCTGACAGCGAAGGTAAATGGAGCCTCAGACTGTTGCAGCAACTCGACTGTGTGGACTTGCTAGTCATGCATGCTAATTCTTAGTGGTCTCACTGACTTTTTGCATTGACTGTTTCATCCTTTATTATCAGCGCATGATCAAGTTGTTGTTGGTTGTCTGTAACTGTATTTCCCTAAATGTCACATTATTTGTTTGCATGCTCGCCGGTACATAATACTCCTGGCCTGAGTTTATGTATGTCACTAATCAGTTATATTCATTTCTGCTCTATGATTTCATCAGCATGCTTTCTCTTTTAATTCCTCATTGGCTTTACTCCTTCACAGTTACTCAAAGCCCAGTGGTACCAAATTTGCTTCGCACAAACTGTATGGCCTTGAACATATTCATACATATTCTCCATATTACAGCTGCCTTATTCCTAGAGAGCAACATATTTTATTGTACCTCTGAGCAAAGTATCAGTGAGCATATACAGAGATTTCATCCACAGTTGTAGTATAAATAAAATACTGCATAAATATTTATGTTTTGAGAGATTGTGGTGTGTAATGACATGAGAAAAGCCTATTGGCAGGGGTAGTAGGAGTTGGATTATCTTTTCTAAATAGAACAACAAAGATATCTGCTTCGTGTTTAGAAAAAAGCCCTATATTTGCAATTTGTAGGTTACTGTTATATAACAATGTAATATTCAAACATCGCCTCATATGTGAAGTGCCTCATTAACTTAAATCAGCCTAAAAATGACCTACACATGCGATCTACTGAACATGTTTGAAAATGTTTAGTTGAAAGCATTTAGAATGTCTGGGATGCTTTGGAGACCACCTGGAAGCTGTCGGAGCTGCGAAAAATGATTTTTACATGATGACAAGGAGTGTCTAGGGATCGTCGCTCTCTTTTTATCCAGCCCTCACCACCAATCTGCAGAGCAAAACAGTGTCTTTGTTAGATCATTGCCTCAGAAAGACATGTTCTTACTGTTCTACGGCTATACTGAATAACTACTAGTAGCAGTAACTTGACAGGTAGCTGTTGAATCATGGATGTACTTAAGTATTTTTTATGGCGTTTCCCTTTGTGTAGTTGTTTCTCGCTGATCAAGTCAGTGAAACAGATATCAATTTAAGAGCAATTCAGTTAGGAGAAATATTTTTATGTCCACTCTATTTTTTAAAGGACTTTCATGCAGCTATCTGTGATCTGTGAAAGAAATACATTAGGCACCAAATGATTGTGTCTCATCTATGTTGTGTTAACTGTTTGTCTGTGTTTCTATATGTCTTTAATTTTCTATCTGTACCCAATTTTGCATCCTGGCATGTTGTGCAATTCATGTTTTCCATTTCCGTTTTAATAAAGTGAATGTTTTTTGCTTGTTGCTATGGATGTCTCATTGCCACGTGAGATGTCCATGTCCCCCGGTGTTTGACAGAAAATATTGACATGTATTATCTCTACATTCGTTGGGATTGGCAGTGTTCCATTAGGTTATATTATTCCCTTTCGGTAGATCAGTATTAAATATAGAAAAGTAGTTGATATGTTTTCTAGTTAATTTAGATATTTTACCTCCATTTAGTAGAAACTCGTAAAGTTAGACACTAAATATTAAGGCCAATGGGATCATTTTAGTTGCTTAATTGTAATCTGCTTTGATATTCAGATAAGTATCGCAATGCATAGCGGTAACAAATATGTTAAAATCAAGTTCTGGACCATTTAACAATCAGTATACTTAAAGTGTTGATAAGGTGGCATTTGTCCTAACAACACCTAAAAGTGTCCATCTGCCTTGATTACAGCACTAAGTGAGTCCATGCTGGCTTTGAACAGAGATGATGCCAGAATCTTTCATGAAAGTATCAGACACGGTAGAGTATTTTATAATACTAAGACTTGGCTCAGTCTTACATGAATTGATAGATGGCTTAATAACTAAAGTGTATTTTACATGTTTTATATGTAAAAATGCTTTATGCTTAAATTTGTAAACTGTCTGGCAGGCTAATAATGTCAGACTTTACTCAGTAATTTCAAGCATGCATCTTACATTGACTGCTTTCAGTGCATGTGCTGAAGTATACACACTATACAGTAGTCTTAGAACAGTTCCTGTAGTTTGTTAAGATGAATTCCCTTAATGTTGACGCATTTTGAAAAAACATATATACAACTTTGTATCCCAGCTGGAGGCCCAAACTGGAATATAGAAGGTGAGACAGCATTCGATTCCCATGTAGTTACATAGAGACTGTATGCCTCCATGCCGCATATCATGGTTCTCAATGATCCACCTCCCTGGTTGATTTTGTAAACCAGACTCATTCTGGAATGACCCACATCTCAGTAGTCTACAATACATGTAATTTAGCAGATCTCTAGTAGTTGACATGTCCAATCCATTCTGGAATGAATCCCATCTTAATGCCACTAGAAATCTTTTATGTGTCATATATTGTGTTGTAGTGATTTGATTTACACATCATTCTGGAATGACTGCTCATGGTTCTGTAAGCACATCAGACCCATTCCCAGCATTCATGCATTCATGTTCATGCACCTTTTCAAAACACTATGTGTATATTGTGTGATGTATAAGTGTTCCCACAAAAAATATATCATAAAATGATATACATGTGCTTTTGAGTGCATACATGTTAGACCTTTTACCCAAATTCTACAGGTTCACGCTGCCACTGTTGACTGATTCTAGATCAGAAAAGTCTAACACTGACAAGAACTGATCATTTTGTTCTAATCTTTATATCTAAGACACGTGGGCAAGAGGCAACATTTACCTTCAGAATAAATGGTCATCAGGCCATTTCTCTTCCTCTTTATTGGTGCATCTTCTTGGGGAGATTAGATCACTGATAATTCAAAGAGACATTCAGCAGACCTGTGCACATTCTATCCTTAGTGACAAAGTACCGCATTGAACACTAAAGTGATTACTCACATATCTAATGTAGAATATTTCCATGTATTGAGCTTTGCAACAATGAGGGTAAAAAATCATTTAGATGTTACATATCATTGTCAAAAAGGTATTAGATTGTCTGTATGATAAGCTCTGTGAGGTGCAATGTTACACTGCACTTACAGTACATAAATACAGAGTACATTTGACAGTTATATGGTTATTGATCCTATGTCATAAGCTAAAGTAGGAGGTAGACTTATACCGTACCCACAGAGTATCATAGTAAGAAATAATACGGAACAAATAAGTCCAAATAAAATTACGTTTATTATGATAAGCAATACAACTATTGAGTAAAACCACATAATGGGACAATTCCAATTGCAGTGTTTTGACTTAAATTATTAAATACCCTAACACAGACTTTTCTAGGGCCTCTTTCACCAACAATGTTTCATACACAGCAGCGATGGAAATATGGACAGAAAAGCCGTCACAACCAGAGCACGGAGCGCTGCATGGTATCAAAAGCATGGCATACTTTAAATGCTCCTGAAAGTGAGTTTACAGACATCATTTAATCCCACTGACGATATTAATAGGGGGAAGCAGAGTTTATACTATATTTCACTCATCAGGTGTCCTGATAGGACAGATCAGAGATCTTTCTCCCTTTAAGCAGCCAGGGATGCACATGACCCCTTTCCAAAGAATGATAACAAGATTGATCTTTACCCAAGTAGCTATTAACATGTTTAAAGCAGAAATGTATCAAGCTATCAGGGATAGAGAAGGTGTGCGATTGTGTGGACATGGTTGTAACCACTACCTCTCCCTGCCTAGCCTACCACCTGAGGAGAGAAGACACAGACTGGTTTGACAAGCCGACAGAAGGGCATCTGCCAAGTGGAAGCATGTCAGACAGAAGACAGGTGAGATCCAAGCTAGCACACTGCTTTATACGATTTTCTTTCCTTCCTGAAAACATGAAAACCTATGGGGAACAAATGTACTGCATTCTTTAAATTTTTGATATCTCTTTCAGATGACACTGGTCCCTTTTGCCTACCCTCACACTTGCGTCACGCTAAAGAGAGACCTGCAGGACACCAGTGTGTCAGGTATACGGCAAACAAAGAGCAAACACATATCATGCAAAGATTATCAACACAATCATTTGAAATCCTTGTTTTACTGATTGGGATTTGGTTTGTTTATTTTCCCCTCAGGGAATGGACTCGGAATTCGCGTAGTGGGTGGAAAGGACATTCCGGGGGGCAGAGGAGAGATCGGTGCCTATGTTGCCAAGGTCATCCCTGGGGGTGTGGCAGAACAGACAGGAAAGGTTGTAGAAGGTAAGAGAAGGATAAGAAAAGGAGTTCATAAAGGAAATCTTTATTATTTTTATACTTTACAACTTTCAACTATGTGATGAAATAGTTTGGAATTGTAAGAAAACGTGATACAGTTCAACAGGAAAAAATACACTGTTCAAATGTAAAGGTATAGGAAATGCATTCATTTGAGTTTGCTTGGTGTGAGACTCTACAAAGTAAGACAGATGATGTCTAAGGCCAGAGACATTGTTGGTGCAAAAGCGAACATTTTAACTGTCATTAATACGAGCAGCAGCGAAAGCCTCCACTTAAAGTCTCTGCATGAATCAATGATTTCCAGATGGAGCTGTGCAAGGCGGCTGTAGCCTGCTGTGTTGTGGTCTGTCATGTCTCATTCCCTCTTACATCCAACCACAGGAAAAAAGCCTGTCAACTCCGCCTCCACAGCACTGGGCTGTGTTAGTCATTAGGCTATATTTAGCATCATTACACACAAACACACAAAAAGCAGGCATCCGCATAGTCCAACACACACAGACAACAATAATCCTTTGAAAATCCCCATTCAATTCTTATTTGAAGTTGCTAGAATTACCAAATGGTTGATCTCTAGAGATTAAATGGGACTTTAATGGTAATTCTAACACTCTTTAAAGATATTTTTAGGACAAGATTGGTTCTAGACTCTTTCTTCAGTGGCGAGTCCACCATGGGGACAGCCATGACTTTGCCTTAAAAGAGGGGGTTGAAGGACAGATCAGCTAATGTATATTTGAGACTCTTGTAATTCATTTTTCTTAATACTTAGACGGCCAAGGTTAGACCGGGTTCTTTTTGTTATTATAAGATGGGATGAAGAAATTATAACAGTGGTGAAGCTATTTTCATTTATTTTATAGCTTACGTTGAAGCTGTGCAAATGTGATGTTTATGTTTCTCTGAGAGAAAATGGCGGCGGGAACATGCCTTCAGGTGCAAGGACAAATAACGCGGGGGGAGGATATGGTGAATTGTACGGTGAGAGCATGTGCGCTGGCTCGTGCAGAAGGGAATGGAGATACTAATTCAAGCCTTTATTGTCACAGCAGCCTGTGAGTTGCCTCAGAAGCAGAGGTCTAATCTGAGGACCAGGTTTCAGTTGTGTAAGTGAGGCCACGTGTAGCTCTGGCATTGCAGTGGAAGTCTGAGTTTGCTGTGCACTGAGTATATTATAAGCTGTTTGCAGTGCTGTGTTTGTGTGTGTGTGTGCAATGGTATAAGATCAAAATCAACAAAAAACCTGAATAATTGATTTGTTTTCCCCTGGCGGTACAATAAATTGAAGCACTACATAGGCTGCACTAGAACTAATCATGTTTCATATTTAGAGATGTGGTGAGATACATTTGCCCACGGGCGATGACATATTGTCTGGGAATTCTGTCTCTGAATCTGCCTTCATCACACCACAGGAATGCAGGTGCTGGAGTGGAACGGAGTCCCTCTGATGGGGAAGACTTACGAAGAAGTGCAGTGCATCGTGGGCCAGCCATGTGCAGAGGCGGAGCTCTGCGTGAGACTGTGAGTTACATCTGTCATCATTATCCCTCCATCCCACTGAAACTCTTACATGTTTAGTCGCAATATGGTGACTCTGCACCCCCCCTCCTCTCCTCTCTCTGCTACTCATCCCACACCCCTTCGTCTGACAAATATCACTCAATGACTGATGACTGCTAAATTACACTGGTTTATATTCCATTACAAATTTCCTCTATGGATCCAAACAGCGACCTTAATATGCTGTCTGACCCTGAGCACCCACAAGCCCTGGAGCACCATGTCCAGCTTAAGGCTGGTATGTACAAGGTTTTGTTGTTCTGTCTGCATGCATGCATGTATCTGTGTACCTACTTCACATGACCACAATGCGCATCACTGTACACATTTGTCTCATAAGGTGGGCAGCGCTCCCCTGGGGTGGATCCTAAGCAGTTGGCTGCAGAGCTGCAAAAGGTGTCGCAGCAGCAGGGTCCGGGCTTGGCAGGAACAGGGGTTTTGAGCGGGAGCTTAGGGGTCCTCTCTGCACTGGAGCGCTCCACCCTCCTCCACTCGGGGACTGGATCGGCTGCCTCCAGCGGAGTGCCAAGCCCTGGCCAGCCCGCCTCCCCTGCCATAAACAAAAAACAGCGACACAAGGTAATGGATGCTCGGTGCTGTTGGCTCATCTCAGGCTCTTTAGTAGCGAAGAGTTCAGTTACTGCAAAAAATACATAAATAGAAGTAGTGTACAACTATGTTTGTGTACGGTATGAGTCTGAATGAATAATGGTGAGGGTCTGTATCAGCCTGCAGAGGAACCTCGTGTGATCCGTCATGGTCCTTGGCTGCTGAGATTCCATTAGTATTACATCACGCAACACTACAAAGAGGAGGTTGCATCTGAAGGTCACACGGTGTGACGGTGTTCATCAAAGAGTGACAGCCCAATTACAATAGATCAAGAAAACCGTGTGGTACAGGTTCTGACCCTGGCTTTAGGGGGCTTTAACAGATGGAATGCAATTTCATACAGCAAAGGGAAATATATTATGAGCAAATTTCCCAATGCTTGATTCTTAAAATATACAAAAAGTAGTTGCATTAGGCCTATGAGTTTGTTTTTCTATAATGGTTAAGTAGCTCAAATAATAGATTAACCCTCTACCACTTCAATGGAGGACTTTTCTCTCTCGAGACTCGTAGATCCAGTGTGAAATCTTTACTCTGCAACCCATTCATCTTGTAGCTGACAATATGATATATACATTCTACGAGAGTCCAATACACTGCAAGCAATTCCCAGGGTAATGGCTGAAGTCCATCATGAACATTTCTTCGGTGGTCAAGTCAGGCCCCTCAATTTTGTCTCTTGAACTATTCCAATCCGATTTTTAACTACTGCTTGCCCCTCGCCCTTTTATACTTTCCCCTTCCAGCCAGCTGAGGTGATGACGATGCCTCACCCCATCACTGGAGAAATTCAGGTAAAAGAAGAATACAAAAGGAAAATTCAACTGCAGCAAGACTCTGGTCTTTCTGACGCCGCCTCCACCTCGCTTTTTTACCCTTCAGCTCCAGATCAACTATGACAGAAACCTAGGAAACCTGATCGTACACGTCCTGCAGGCTAGAAACTTAGCCCCGAGGGACAACGACGGCTACTCTGACCCTTTCGTCAAGGTCTACCTCTTACCGGGAAGAGGGTGAGTTCTCAGTGTGTTTGAGTTCTCGGTAATGTCTGGTCCGTGTCCCTGCCTTTCTGCTTCTGTGTCTGTCCTGTTTACTCTCCCCCTATTTCTTTCTGACTTTGTATCGACTGTGCTGTGTGAAACTACGACTACTAACTACTTGAGTTCTTATGAGAGAATGAGACAGGACATGATATGAGGCAGTCATTATTCGTGTGATTTGTCTTTACAAACCGATGGATGGGTGTTTTTCCACCTTACACATAGCTATTACAGGAGATACCATACTGCTACGTTACAATGCGTCAGATGACCTGGTCATAGACTACGTGTGTGCAAACATACACTGTGCTGGAGTCACAAGCTCTTCATATTCTGCGCCCTTTTGACTGAGGGAAGTACTTTCCCCCGTTAAAAGGTCCGTGGCTTCCTACTCTCATCGCTGGCTTGCTTCACGAGAGCCTGTGAAGAGCCAGAGAAGAGATCGATACAACCTTTATCTGACTGTGTAACAGTATCTGCTCGTAGATAATGACTCCATCAGACCTGTTTATGCGATTATACCCCCCCTCTACCCCCACTGTAAGTTAGAAATTAAAGCTCTGTAGGCGATCACATTTGTTCTGGTTTCATGTGAAGAATATTTTCATAATGTATTTATCTGACCCCAGCAGCGAAGTGCACAACCATGTATCCCAACAGCAGTTCAGAATAGTGAATTATTAAATCACCCATGAGCCAAGTGTAATCTTCGTGAGGGGTTTTTCCGGAGTCTTGCGTCACATACATCGCTCTGGCAGGAAAACACCGATACACCCTGTCGAATATTGACTGCCTCAGATCTCTATCCTCTACTGCCTTTACTTTGAGCTCCTTGGGCTTCTCTGACTGTTTTTTGTGTTTTTGCTTTTCTTGTTTGTGATATCTGCCCTCCTCTTCCTCTTCTGGACTCCCTCAGCCAAGTCATGGTTGTCCAGAATGCAAGGTAGTGTGGTGCTGATCTTTTGCTTTTAGTTGGTGTTCCGTTTTTTTCTTTTTACTTTGTGTAAATTACTCCATGTCTCCAAAGTGGTTTTCCACCCTTTCGTTGTGGCCTTTGTTGTCTGTCCAACTTTCTGCTCTACTTCATGGTGTCTAAGAACACTTCTATCATTGCTTTTTCTCTCCATGCCTCTCACGTTTAGCTCTCCAGTCTCGGAAGTGATTTGTGATTCCGTATCTTAGTCCAAACTGACAATACAAAAATTAATTTACATCTAAATTTGTTTCTGACGTCTCCACACAAACACGAGGACCATTTTACAAACACCTCTTCAGTCCACATGTATTCAGCATATCACAGTTTGGTGATGTTTTACCGTTGAGTCATGCAAGGAAGACACATTTTAATTTTCATGCTGACAATCATTCTGAATATCCCGACTTATCAGTGCTGATAACAAGAGAAGGACCAAGTATGCCCAGAAGACGATGAACCCTGAATGGAACCAGACTGTCATCTACAAGAACATTCATTTGGAGCAGGTACCGTGCGGAACAACATTAACACACCCACCCACCACACACACACACACACACACACACACACATGCACACACAGGCATTCGCTGTGTCTTGTTTGTGTAGTTACTGAATGCGCTAAAGGCCACTTAAGGGAAAAGTGAATGCCTTATACTCTTATTAGGATTCAGTCCTCATGCTTTGTCCCCGGGGCTGTTTATCAGTATCCCCGTGCAACCTCTTCTCAGCACTCCCAAGATTCAACTTAACGACCATCATTTCTGCTCCCACACACCCTCCACTCTGAAAGCCTAACTGCGAGACACTTGAACAGAGAAGAGTCGCAGAAACTTGGTAATCATTCCCCCCGTGAGCTCGTCTCTCAGCTCGGGTGTTAACGCGTGTTTGGGCGCGTGCTCTGTTCTCGGATGTCTGTGTTTTGCGAAGAGTATGTGCCGCTCGCGACTGAGACACCACCCAGACAGTGATTACAGCTGTGAGGGATGAGTGCAGATGCGGTGTAGCTTTAGTGGTCATAGAAAGGAGGCCTGTGAAGCCGGTGGTTTCGTGAGCTCCTCTGGGGCGGCCTCGGGTTAATCACGTCTCACTGCTGATCTCAGAAAGGCTGCTGCTTCACTCATTCACCCACTTCCAATACTACACACACATATGATACACATTCACAGGGATACACACACACTCACTTTCAAAAGTAACCTTTTATGTCTTTACTCATTACAATAAATTACCCTCTGAGGTTCGCATTGATTACTGCATGTAAAGTGTGCCCGGACTCTTTTCTCTCCTCCACCCACATGCACACAAACACAAGCACACACACAGCTCTCCCTCGAACATCTTCACATGAGATCTATCAACACAATCTGTGCCCCTAACACCTCTTTCCATTCTTTCTATCCAGTTAAAGAAAAAGACACTGGAGGTGACAGTGTGGGACTATGACAGAACCTCCTCCAATGACTTCCTTGGAGAGGTAAGTTCTTTTGGAATTTGAATCGAGACGCAGAAGCTGTCAAATACATTTTGTATTTAACCAGGACAAAAGGTTCCTGCTGTTTGTTTTTTTCTGTTGACCACCTTTTCTTCAGACAATGCTAACTATATTGAGCATTGCTACTGTTTTGCAAAACTTCTCATTTCTCATCTTATATTCTTTTCTATCCCGTTCTTTTCCCTTATTGTGTCTCAGGTGCTGATTGACTTGTCGAACACCACCCAGCTGGACAACACTCCTCGCTGGCTGCCCCTGATGGAGCAGAGTGAGAGCATTGAGCACAACAGAGCCCACCATGCTGCTCAAGGCCCACCGGGGTCTGGGTCTGATCAGGGACATGGCCAAGGACACATGTCAGGACCTGTGTCTGGGTCTGGGCATGTTATGGGACAGGTTCAAGGACTGGGAGATGAGATTCATGATTCCCCTAAAAACTCTGTAATCAAGAGCAGAAGTCATGGAATTTTTCCCGATCCAGCTAAGGGTAAAATGACACACCACATGTATCTGTTGTAGCCACATATTCATTCTTAGTTTCAATAAGTTTCAATTATTCTGTATATTATATATGACTAGTTTGATATTTTAACATTGTTCCAATGGTTCCAAATTGTGACAAAAGCTGTGATTTAAAATGTGGTCAATTAGTTTTCATAGAAAAAGAGGCTGTTACTATAGAAACCAAAATGCTAATAATGTCTTGACAACTATAATTACACTCCAGTCGCTCTATGGTTCAATCTGGGCTTCAGTGGAGCAGAAAATTGAAGGTGCATTTAAGAAACCATGCTTATTTTCACCCTCCGTTTCCACTTATCTTCTTGTCATTCGTGAACATCAATTTCTCTTTCCTGCAGACATGCAGATGATCCCTTTGGAAAAGTCACACAGCAGCCCGGGCAGCTCCAAGTCATCCTCTGATGGCCAGCTGCGCTCCCACGGCCCATCCCGAAGCCAAAGCAAGAGCAGTGTCACTCAGGCCCACCTTGAGGACGCCGGGATAGCCATCGCTGCCGCCGAGGCCGCCGTCCATCAGTCCCGCCTGCAACCAAGTAAATTGTGCCCCTACCCATGATACACTTCCTGGGACTTGCTTCCTCTTTTTTCCTCAGCATGCAAGTTCTGTTGAGATTGTTTGATGAAAACCTGAACTGCTATGTGATCACCTCAATTTTTACCTTCAGCTCTTTCTTTTTCCTCTGACCTCAAATTAAGTTGTATTCAGCCTCAGGCAAGTTTATCTTAAAAGTAAAGAATCCAAGACATATGGTAAATGAAAAAACTGAGGTATTGTATATAAAAAACTAAATTTCTGTATAAATCTTTTTTTATTCAATCTTTTAATCTTTAATTATCTTTTAATATAAAATGTAGTACTAAATAGTTTTTAGTCTTTGGTTATATCAAGTAGCACATTAGGTTGATATATTGATGCAAGTTATTAACACTGCAAAGATTTATTTAATAAAGTAATACATGTTTTGCATTAGCTCCAAATTTAGAGCCTCAGACCCCACTGTGTCATGTTGTGTGCATGTGCCAGTCCCAAGCATATGGTTTCTGCACACCCCCAGTGTGGAGATATCCAACCCCAGTATAGAAACCAAGCTGGGATGGCTGTCCCTCACGTCTAATACCATACCATAATGATTTAATTAACAACACCCCTTCATGTTAATGCACAGTCTTTAGTGTGATGCCCTCAAAATGGAGAATTATGTTGTCTTCCCTTTCTGAGATAAGTTAGTCCAGTGTGAGAGCTTTTTAAGCATGCAGCTGCAGCTCCCCCCTGGCTACTGCTCCCTGGCCACCAAGGACTTTGTGGCGCTGCTGTCTGTCTGTGTATGTGCCATATGCATAAAGTAAAAAAAACAATAAAACTTACTCAGACACAGACAGGTATGGCACACAGAATCCCCACCCCTACCCTAGTCCTTTTCCATTCCTGCCACCTAAAACAAAAGGGGACTCAAATGAGAGACTGAACCAGTCAAACCAGGAAACACAGAAACATCGAGAGGTTCAAAAGTCACCATGGATGCTCACTCTGCACGCACCGGCCCATGAGAGTAAAGCGGTCAGCTATCCATGAGCGGAACAGAGATGTCAAGGGAAGGTGAGACAACATAAGATAAATAAATATAACTAATCCTACTGTATTAACTTTAATGCAATAAAACTAAAGAAACATAAATAGGGAACAAAATGAAGTTCATATAAGTAAATGTGTAAATAACTGAAGCAACAAATGAATCCAGCTGTCTATCATTCAATGATTTTCATGTGTGTGTGTCTGTGAACGTACTCGTGAGCATGTGCAAGTGCATATTTTTGTGGTTACTTTTGTCAGAAATGATTGTGCTTTAATGACTCTGGGAACTGAATTCCCAGCTATTGCCTCTGAGTCACATATTTTATTTCAA
Organism: Limanda limanda; assembly: GCF_963576545.1. Lineage (NCBI taxonomy): Eukaryota > Metazoa > Chordata > Actinopteri > Pleuronectiformes > Pleuronectidae > Limanda > Limanda limanda. The sequence continues at coordinate 12,692,062 of NC_083643.1, forward strand.
ACATAATATAATTACCATATGTCATCATTTTAAAGCACATATAGGTGTAGCACAATGTGAAAGGCAAAGAATGTATCCACCCAGTCTAGACAGAAACATTTTCACAAATGCCCTGAACGAATCCAGCTCTATCATACTGTATAGAATGAGCAAAGCTCAATGGCAGCCAGGAGCCAAGACCAAATAATTAAGTCTATGAAAGAACAATGATTTTATCTGACTCTCAGTCCATTTTCATATGTGAATTAAACTCTGTGACCTTCATTTATTTGTAGTGAAGGGATTTGCTGAGTGTTAACGGAGGTTATGCACTGTACTGATGATTTCAAGGACAAACAGTCATATGATGATCTGTTCCTCCCGGGATACACTGTTATGTGATGCTCAGTCACAGCGTCACTGTCAGGGAGTGAGTGATAGCTGCTAGTCTCCAGTGTTTCAGCATGTCTGCTGGACACGCATGCATGTGTGGCAAAAGCTGTGTCAGTGGAGTTGTACTGTGTTCATGGGCAAACAATTTCCTGTAAATAGACAGATAGACAGATAAACAGATAGACAGATAGACAGACAGATAGACAGATAGACAGATAGATAAATAGATAGATAGATAGATAGATAGATAGATAGATAGATAGATAGATAGATAGATAGATAGATAGATAGATAGATAGATAGATAGATAGATAGATAGATAGATAGATAGATAGATAGATAGATAGATATCCTCACCTGCACGCTTGTTCTTGCCACCCTCAGGACCAGGACACCGGCTGGGGGATGTCTCAGGGTCAGTGGTGCTGTCTGCCCCGAGTCTCATAGGAGACGCCTACGGAGGTCTGGACGGGGAAGAGGGAGCGGGCACTGGAGTTGACAGTGCCATTTTCCAAGTGCCACGCATGTAGGACATTTGTGGCTGATTTTAAGCACAAAGATGGTGTCTGACGAATAAAGCAGTGCTCATAATTTTGTTTTATTCCTCACAGGGGTAAGACTGTTCCCAACGGCACCGACAAAAACCAACTGGGAACTCCAGAAAATGAAGGCAAGTTCTAGAAATGACCTGTGTTCTTGAGGCTATGACAGAAAATGTAGTTTTCTTCCTTGGTTGTAGGTCTCCACCTGCTGGATATTTTGAATAACGACACTATTTTAACCACTTGTTTAACCACCCCTAAACCATGTTTCCATAATGACACTATTCAATTCTGGAGTGGAGTGCTGAGTCAAGAGCTTATTGTCAATTAACAATATTCAGCCGGCATAATGACTTAACGCGAGACTCTGGATAGTGGAGGAGAAGTGGGTGTCACACTATACGACCCGCTGTCATAACTATATCTACGTTTCATGTAGCTCAGGTGTCATGATGCCTCTCGTCCATCTCTAGTTTCAATTTGTAACAAAGAGCCCAAGGTCATTTTAGGCCATAGCCTGACAGCTGTTACACAGATGAGGGTGAGGAGGTCATTTCCATGGAGCCCTGAAGACTCTTTTAACACGTTTTACCCCGACCCTGTCTCAGCAGAACCCCTTTCACTTAAATATCAATAGGAGCACATGAGAGTGACACTGCAGAAATGTTCTCTGACCTGGTTTTACTCTGCAGTGAGCCCTGGTTAAGCGATGCATAATTGTTAAATAATTCAAATAAGCTTCAGTGACACTGCAAGTATTCACATTTCTGTGGAACTGTAGAATCCTGCCTGTGATGGGTACAGGGTACAAATATAAACCCTGAGCCCTGCATTATATATAGAAATCTCCAACTTTAATATAAATATATTATATATATATATATACAGATAGATACTTTATTGATCCCGAGGGAAATTTAGGTCTCCAGTAGCAAACACAGGAACATAATATAATATAAAGTAGACTTAATCTGCAGGGAGAAGAAAGTCCATCCACCAGAAAAGCTGTCACTGTAAAGGAGGATGTGCTAATGGAGATATGACAATACGGATTTATATATAAGTAAGTATAGATGAATGGAAATCTAAGGGAAGAGGAGTAGAGTACAGCAAAAACAAGTAACAGAGCCTGAGTGCTGATACGTAATATAAACAGAGTTAAAGATAAATAAATGAAGCTTTACAAAGTTGTGCATTAGACTAACAAGCCTGTAATACAGCTGATTAAAGTGTATTTCCAAAAAAGTGAAAACAGTGCAAGAATAAAGCTTAAAATGCACTAGAGAAGAAGAAGAAGAAAAACACACTGCTAGCTAGTTAGCCTGTGAGCTAGTCAGCTGTGTTTCCCTCCCACTGATTGCATTGGTCACTGTGGTGGATCGAATTATTCACCACCACTTAAACTGCAGAACGTGAATAACATTTTAATTCATCACCTGATCTGTGGGTCACGTCACATCCGGTGGATTTCCATCGTCAATGGTGGCGAAGACCATTAAGACAACAACTCCCACCATCCCAAGCTGCTTCAGGAGTCACGACGTCATCATGCTTGTTCTGTTTGTATTATTTTTATTGAGTGACCCCTAGTGGCCGAAGTCACGCACTGCAGGTTGAGGAGCTGATCCCTTTTGTCTCTTTCCTTGTTGTGTAGCAGGTAAAACACAAGTAATAGGGGAGATCAAGGTCGCTCTGAAGAAGGAGGTGAAGCCAGAGGGAGACCAACTGGTTTTGGAAATCCTTCAATGCAGAAACATCACGTACAAGTTCAAAAGCCCAGATCACCTACCAGGTCAGAACATTTGTGTCTGTGTGTGTGCGATTATGCTGTGTGCGTTTGTAATTTTGTGTTTCATTCATCAATCCATATTTATCATTTGTCTAATGATCTGGTAATTTCCCTCAGACCTGTACGTGAAGCTGTATGTGGTGAATGTGGCCACTCAGAAGAGGATCATCAAGAAGAAGACCCGAGTTTGTCGCCATGACCGGGAGCCGTCTTTCAACGAGACCTTCAGGTTCCCCCTGAACCCGACCGGACACGCCATACAAGTACAATACACACCCTCACCAGACAGATGTGAACACACAGATGTTATGAACTGTGGCTCCGTCCAGATGGCGAACATAATGAGTCATAATGCCCGACTTTCATCACATTACATTTGTTATTGTGGCATATTTTCTGCTGTTATACTCTACTGATTGGCCTAATAATCATAGAAAGTAACTGTCGACAGAAACAACCTTCAAAACAGCTCACTGCAGTGTAACATTGAGAGCTTGTAATATCTCACATAACAAGTATTAACGCTGATTATCATACGTTTTATAAACTGGTCTGCAGCCTCGGGAAGCAGCAGGGAGATTTACCCCCAACTGTGGGGCTGCGGGATTCAAGCTAAAAGTAGCTCGGGAGTGACTTCTCAAAGGATAAAACATTCTCATACTTGCTGAGAATCTTTTACAGTCAGTGTTAAATGGAATATGCATTTTGTAACATTAACAAGTTTCTGTCCGTCACATTATCTCCACCAAGGAGATCATGCTTTTATTTGATCAGTCTGTGTATTAGCAGGATAACACCAAACCAACTGGATGGATAACGATGGAACTTAGTGGAAGGATGCAGGATGGGTCCGGAAAGAATTCATCATATTTTGATGTGGATCCAGATATAGGGGGGATCCAGGATTTACTTTTCACTTTTTTTAACCTGAAGAGATTGGTTGTTTTTGTTGATTTCTCAATAAATAATTCATAGGTCTTGATGAAAAGAATCAGGCATGTTTAGGGGACCGATGTGAGTGTGTGAAGATCGGTACAGAAAAGCAGACATTTTTACAGGATAGATTTGGAGATTTTTCAAAGTAAAGTCCAACATTTTCACTGTGGAATAGATCATTTCAGGATTATCACTGTAGAAAATAGATCATTTCAGGATACTTCAAAGTACTGTATACACTTTGCTCAATAAGTTCAGAGAGAGACTGATATGCCTGTGTTCAGGAGCTCTCTGACTACCTGACCAAATAAAAATCTAGTGAACTTAAATGTGGTGTTTAAGGGGACTGGTGGGCCTTTGCTGAGGTATGCTCTCTACTGAGTTTCCAGTCACCTTAAATCAAATCAAGCTGCACCAAACTGTACACAAACAGAGATATCAGTCCCCTAAATACACCTGATTGTTTTCATCAAAATCCAATAATTGTTCCCTGGGAAATTAGTGAAAGCATCTTAAAACCTGCAACGTTCTCAAAAAAAAAAAAAAATCTGATTGCCCCTGATACAGATCTGCACCAGAATGTAAGTGATTATACGTATGGCATCCTTCCACCAAGTATCATGGTAATCCGTCCAGTAGTTTTGTTTAACTAAAAGACAAACAAAACCAATGTAATGGTAAGCTCCTTGGTGAAAGTAATAAAGAACAACACAAAAAAAAAAAATCCATTGTGTCATAATTCAATGGTTAAACTTGTTTGTTTCTTTTTCAATGGGTTAAATATATCGTTCAGTAAATCAGAGTTTGAATTACTCATGGGGAATAACATGCTTTTACAAGTGCATATTAGAAGGAGCTGGCATTAACAACAACACTGAAAACAATGATTAGAAAGCAGCAGAATGACGAATGTGTTACTCTCTCCGATGTTTTTCCAGCTCTTCCTGGTGTCTAACGGCGGGAAGTTCATGAAGAAGACGCTGATAGGAGAAGCCTACATCTGGCTGGACAAGGCGGACATGAGAAAGAGGGCGGTCAGCTGGCACAAGCTGTTCGTCAGCTCCACTCTGACCAACCCCTGAGCACCACAGCAACAAGAAGACGAAGACGAAGGGATATCAGCTCAACGACAGGTGAAGCCCATGTCACAGGTCCAATTTTGACGAAAAATGGATGAGGCAAAAAAAAAAAAGTGTTCAGGAAGAGGAATTTAAAAAACAAACAATTTGATGTAATTCCTCAGTTGATACATTAAAAGAAGGAGTGAATAATGCTAATACCATAAGAATTGAATCAGTCCAACACTGCCAGCACACGTCCACCTCTTCCCATGTCAAGTCGCTGCCGGTTGTGGGCTTTGCTCGTAGGATGCAAACGTGCAAATGCCACATCAGGCACTGAGACAGACTCAACAGCAATATGGCTTTTGAGAGCAGTGATGTCTTTACCCACCATAGTTCCAACCCCATGATCCACATTAGAGACTGTTGTTTCGGTGCTGTGCCACTGAGTTAACATATCAGAGGGGGACATGATTTAAAAGTTGAATTTCACCTGAATGAGCTTCGTGTGTTTTGTCCTGTGACATTCATCGTTGTACTGCCCACATGATGCTTGTGACGTGATGTAATGATGGAGGAATGCTTAGTGTTTGTATGATCGTCAGTTTTATGGAAAAATCTGAAAAAACTAAAACAACAGAGCCTTTACGTAGACCTTCGTTGTGGGATGAAGATAAACATGTACAGCACTTCAGATGTAGATATCACACATGCCGATTACAGAACATATCAGAGAATCACATTGTACAGTGTGATGTTTATGTAGTATACAAAGATATCAGATCTAGAATATATCAAAATACGCTATATAATATAGAATGTCAGAAGGTTATATATGATAAGATATACACTTATGATCTCTCTATCTATGATCTAGATTGAGGCTGTGGGTGGCGCACTGACAATCCACTGGGCTACTTTAGTCGATGGCGTATGCAGTCGTGTCGACTGCCATGTGAATGTGGACCTATGTGAGTAAATGGCTCCTTTGGTCCTGAGATCACACTGACGCACCACTAGATCTTCAGCCGGACGGTCAAGGTCAACGTCCATCGACATGTTGCTGTTTCACTGGCATGTTACCGTGCAGGGCAGTTTAGAATCACATTAAAAACGAATCGTTGTGCTCTGAAGCCCAAAGCACATTGTGTTGAATGTTTCAAACCAACTGTTGAGGATGACGAGGATTTATCACATCATCCGTTGTGTGCTGCGTTTTACTTTTAAGGCTGTTGTTGTGCTCAGAGTATGCTAAATATTTCTTTCTGTGTAGCTGTGATTCACACACGTTGTGTCAAAACCATGCGTCGAACCTGCAACTGTCGGTTTGACAGCTCTGCTTTTTTTCGTGCATTAGTAAAAATCCCTGGTCTGAGTCCCCCTGCACCCCCCCCCCAAAAAAAATTAAATAAAATGAAGAAACATTGTTTTTATCAGTCAAATGTCAAGGTTACTCTGTGTGTCTGGCTGTGCTGTAAAACTCACTGTACTGTTTTGTGTCAGTGAACCAGCCTCTTTCACTGCCTGTGACCAAAACGCTCACTCAGGCCCACTGGGGTTCAGTCATATCGAGTCGGGGGAGAAAACGTGGGGCCACGTCGCAGTGCTATTGTTTGAGCAAGTGACCTGTGTATTCATTTTCAAATGATTTGCCACCATAGCTGCAGAATGAAATCAAGTGAACCTTTGTCGGTGTATTTAGGCATATCACAGGGCTTATGCAATTTTTTTTAGAATTAAATATAAAAAAAGAGGAAATAATAAATACACTTAGAACAGAATGTCACTTGAATCTCTCAGCAAAGGAAAACAGAAAGAGGATTTAGGAAGGGAACACGGTGGATTTTACAGATGATTATTTTGTTGTGCCAACCTTCTGATTTTTTTCCAGACTCACTAGTTCTTTTGAAGTATTTCTATGCAACATAGATGTGTTTGAATGCATTTCTGTTTTGGAATTAAATGATTTACCTGTCAACATTTAATCTTAAAATATGTCTATAGAAAATGACTTTAATTTATACATCAGTGAGAGAAAATATTGAATACAAAGTAAATGTATAATTTTTTTAACTGATTTTAATATATATTGATGTTAACCGCTGTTAATATCTTCATGGAGCTTGTGCACTTTATTATTAAATATTGTTTATTTTTCTTGTTTCGTTTTGAACTGTCATGACATGCAAGATTATGTGTTTTGTGTTTCTGCACTGAAATGAAAAGAGTAGTGGAGTATGTGGTGGCAGAGAATATTGTGGTGTCCATTTTTTATCCACGTGGCAAAAGAAAAATACGCAAACATGTCGGGGTTCCTATACACGATGCACAAACTGGGGAGAAGTCCCCACATCACGCTTGTAGTCTGAACAGTCGATGTACAAAGTACAGTAAAAAAAAATAAAGAGATATTCCCTCAGTGCTCAGTCATGACTGTTTAGCCCCTCGTGTTCCATTAGACGTTCCTCGAGCTAAATGCTGTTTGTTTGTTCAGATCAGATGTTGCCTGTAATTGTGAATCCATCCATTTGCTGTTGTCCTGAGGGGTGTGAATGTGACATGTGTACATAAAGTGTTTATTTTCTACAAAGATTGAATGTTTATATTGTCCAAAGTTTGAGCATGTGAGTGTCGGGAAAAAAAAGAAAATCACAAAAGACTTAATAATTGTACAGCAATGCGTGTCCATAGTTGTGTAAGGGGAGTTGACTGTGTAATCAAAAACATGTGCTGTCAACCAATGACTGTCTGTGCAACCACGTCCTGTAAACGGCTGAAACAACACAAAGGGGAAAAAAAAAAAATATCAACTCAACTTCAATAGTTATCTGAGACTTTATGTTTTGGATGTTGCATGTTCTGTTGATGGTTTGTCTGTATATTTTGCCTAAAGATTATGTTTAAAAGAGACAGAATATGTATAGATTGACCTGTATGCTGACTGTAAAGAATTATGCTCACTTCAGTGTAAAAACAAAGAATCTAATGTTATGGTTTTGTGGTTGTACACAGGATGTGTTGAGATATTATGCAAAATGTGCAAAAAAAAATCAGCTGTTCCCCTCCCCACCCCGAGTCTAAAGAATAAATATTAAGAAGAGCTATATTACACATGTGGATGTGAGCTTGGTTTGTTTCTGACATTTTGACTCGTCATTGCAAGAATAGCAACAGCATGTTCTGGATACCGTCACTAGGTGGTGCCAAAGCGATTCAATGTGGTTGTATTGACATAGAACATTTATAAAGTAAGAAAACCTCATTCCTTTTGTTACGTACATTTTTTTATATTATATAATATTATTTAAATATTTTATTATAATCAAAGGCATGTGCATCTTATAGTTTTTTCTCTGCTTCCTGACGTTTTCTTGCTCCTCAAATCAATGAAAACTCATCGGAGAGCAGGGATGTATAGTTTTCTGTCTATTTTCATTTATTGTAATTGGCCAATTTTGTCGTTATGTTGTTTAATGCAATTATCCTCAACATTAACCTGTCTATCTGGTTTTACAAACATTCTTGAGAATATGTGCTTTTACATACTTTAAATTTTATTTGTATTGATTTCAAAGTCTTGAGTTGCAGTGCGCTGAGCCCTCAGGGCCACCGTAGCAGCCTGTAACTAACATGTCACAGATTTCCTCTGAGTAGTCGAAGGTTTGAAATGTGAGGAAGTTGATGCCTTATTTGGCTGTGATATGGAGACATGGCCACTGTGAGGCAGCATTGCCTCAGGATAATAGAGTTTGAGACTTGGCTGTTGTAGAGTAGATTTTCCCTTACGTTTAAGAAGTGGATGGTAAAAGACAATTTAAAAAAAACTCAAATAATAATAATTAATTTGTAGCCTTCTCATTAAGATATACTTATAGAGAAATCCTACAATAATTTTGACACACACAGTTCTGTGTTGTCAGCTTAAATAGAACAAAAATAGCAAAATCAGCAAGAATGAGTCTAAAAGTCAAGCAAAGCAGCCAAAGAATGAATCACTGTTAATAATCATTGATTTGATTTGAAAATTATTGTTTTTTAATCGAGCAGATCTTGTGATTTTAATGCATTACCACTAGGTGGCAGTATCATCTATCAAATAACCTAAATTTAAACTGAATGATATAATTGCTCTATAACAAGTAGTGGTGTAACACATTACTACACATTACCAATGAGATCTACAGGTGGATTTCCCTTCTGCAGACAGGTCGACAATAGTATAGCCTATTAGTTACAAAGGATATTGCTTGATCATTCATTTAGGATACATTCACATTTAAAAAAATAATTATGTTTACATTGTTTGGTTACTTACCCAAGAAAATATGCAGGAACATACAACAAACCAATGTTTACTATGTAATAATGGTTTGACCATGTGTCTCAGGCTTTAGACAAACACACACTGCCTCACTATTGGTTTTTATTCTACCCTTTTACCAATGTTTATTTCTAGCAGCGCAGTCATTAGTCTGACAGCTCGTCCTTTTGTAGCATGAGATGTTCCCATTTAATAAAAAAACTACTGAATGGGGAAATCTGGAGAGGAGGCCTCCACCTCTCCATCCTCTCCACCCTGCTCTTTGCTATTATGCTCCTCCACTCCGAGCCTCCTCTTCAGTTCTCACCGTTCACTTACTTTTCTCCATCCAATCAGCAGGTGCGTCGGTTCGTCTGCTGGTGGGGAAATGAGTGCGAGGAAGGTGTGTGGCGAGAAAGAATGTGGAAAGAGTGATGTGGAGCTGAGTAAAGAGGTGGGGATGGTGGAAAAACTAAGGGGTGGGGCGGGGGGTTAGCCACAGTGCAGTGCAGTGAGAGGACGGGGGGAGCTGGGGATGGGAGAGACAAAGAGAGCGAGGTGGGGTAGGGGGGTGGAGGGGGACACACGAGATGGTGTGTGGTTGCCAGGCAACGATTGATAACCAAATCCCCAAGCATCCTGCTTGTGTTGCCCGGCCCTCCCTTCAGGCCTGAATTACACACACACACACACACACACACACACACACACACACACACACACACACACACACACACACACACACACACGCACACAAACACACACACACACACACACACACACACACACACACACACACACACACACACAGAAACATTCAAGTATTGATGTTGTCTTAATTTAAAATGATGACAGAAACTGTGATTTCATATTCTGCAGTGGGATCTTGTATGTATTTCATTTTAAATATATATAAACATATATAACATATATGTGACGGATGGCTCTGTGATTTATTGGTCTTTTAACTGCACTTTTCTCATAAGGTTCTACACGATGGGCTGTGTGTGAAATCAATATGAACATCTGTCACTCTAGCAGTGATCCACCAACCGTTGCTCTGATTGCTGCCACTCCTGTTACCAGCACGGCTGATGGTGACTGGCAAAGATTGTGCCATGAAGGTGTGGAAATCACCCCCTTGAGGTTTGTTTAGGCATTGCAAAGTTGGAGGGCATTTTAAAGAGCAAAACGTGCATCTGCATTCAGAGAGCATGTGTTCCTGGCACCTGTCAGACTGGGGACCCTCCTTGGAGCAGGTGGATTTCTTTTATTTGGTTTTATTATATAGGGAGGTCAAGAACAATTTGTTGTTCCCAATATAGAATGCTAACCAGGAGGGAGGGGGTTTATATAGTCTTTATATATAAAAATAACAAATAGTTATTGCTTTGTTATGTTTTGCATTAATATACCATTCAGACCAGAGCATATATAGATAGTTTTAACTGCAAAAACAACGGTAACGAGTGGAGCACATAGACAGGTGGAGCATATGTGATGCTTTTTCTATAGATTGAAAAGGAGGGGAGACAAGGGTGTGTGTGCGTGTGTGTGAAAGAGAGAGAGGGAGAGAGAGAGAGAGAGAGTGTGTGTGTGGCAGAGAGAGATAGAGCGATAACGAGAGAGAGAGAGAGAGAGAGAGAGAGAGAGAGGGAGATAGTGTGGCAGAGCGAGAGAGAGAGAGAGGGAGAGCGCTCCACTACCTGTTGTGGCGCTGGATGGCCGGTGATCAGATTAGAGGTGTCAGGGCTGGTTAATCTGGGGTTTAGCGACAGTCTGCCACTCACGCTACTCCTGCTCCTGCTCCTCCTGCTGCTCCTCCTGCTCCTCCTGCTGCTCCTCCTGCTCCTGCTCACCACCTCTCCCATTCACCGGCTGCAGGAGGGGACTGGATCACACTTGGTGTTGACGTGCGTCGGGGAATTGCCCCCCAGCCTCCAATCTTTTTTTTTATTTTTGTATTCTTTCCAATGGATACCTGCAGGGTGTTCCTGCTCCTGCTGTGGCACGGCGGCTGTTTGGCATCGCAGTTTCCAACACAGCTCATGTAAGTAACAGATCTTGATATTTGATGTTTGCAGTCGCTTAGATTGTTTTCAATTAATGAGCCACTATCTGTGCACGGGCTGCGAGGTACGTGCACGCACGGAGGGGGTGTGAGTGAGGGCTGGGCGGTGCAGGTTTCATTCATGCACCGGTGGTGGTCGTCCAGGGGGTGAGGCGGGGTTCCAGCTCCTCTGTGGCCGCCTCGCCTCCAGCCGCTGGTTCGTGCTGGTCGCCAGGATCAGCAGCTTGTCACCGGGGGGATGCATGTGGCCACCGTGAAGTTGTGGAGGAGTTGGAGGGGCCGCACCTGCTCCTTTTCCTCCAGGCTAAATGAAAACAAAAAAAGTTATACCAACACAGCCACTCCACTCAGTGTACATCTATTTCAGTTTCGGCTGTATGCATGTGTCACTGATGGAAAATCTACATGTTGTGTATGAAACATGGACAGCATTAGGAAATATTTAGCCTAGTGAATGTTATAAACCAATTTATAGAAACCATTGTAAGCTGATTTTTGCACCGTTTATTTATATTGGTTTCATTGACTAATAACTAGTACGTACATGTTATTCATTTTACCAGCTCTCAAAATACATATGAGAGCTGACCAATGAGGCATTATAACACCGGCAAATCCCACATATTCATTCTTCTAGGTCTGCATGCTATCACATTTTCACTATACATACCTGTAAGTCATTTTACCAGATGTTTACTCAAATGTGTTCATTGGACAAAACCTAAATATAAGCAACAGTCAGACCTTACCAATATCTTTTGCGAGCATATTACTGAAATATTCTAAATACTGCTCAGTATGATACAGTAGGCTGCAGTTACTTGCTGAGAAACTTGCTGATATATATATATACTGTATGTATGTTCTCTGCACCCTTTGGTCAACACACAATTAGTGATGGCAAATAACATCTGTAATTGTGAAGCCCCCTTCTACTAAATCTGCTGGATGCTCATTGTCGATTTGTCAATGAGTGAGTAAGTATTTAGGGTGTGAGTGAATCTGTTTGAAAAGCCAGTTCTTTAGGTGCTCCATACAAAATACAAATAGCTTCAAAAATAAATTATATAAGTCGACAAGCGTCCATGAGATAGAGTCACTATCTTTATATTTCCATGTCCTTTCTTGGTTAGCGTTTGGTTGCTAAATTCAATTTCCATTAGACGTGGACAGGTTATGGAGGGCTCTTACTTTCAGTCCTCAGCAGAAGGAAATCTATTGCCTGGATCATCATCTTACAATTAAATCGGAGAGAACCAAAGTAACAGGTTCCTCGGACCGTGGGCTGGACCAACGGACAGGAGAGGTTGTCTTGGTCCGGATCAAACTTGGCTGTGTTTGATTTGCAGTATGAAATTGGATAGTTTGACATTTCTGACCAGTTGCAGTGAGTTGAGACAACATTGCACAATAAATTAAGAACAAAAAGCGGAAGCGGCACATAAGTTACTTGTAGAGTACACTTCTGACGATATGTTTAAACGACAAGGACGTTCATTTTGCTTGTAGTAATAACTAATAATTTTATAATTGCATAGATATTAAGGGAGTCAACCGGTTCATTCTTCCTCTAAAACAGAAAAAAATAAAAATTCTCTGCACTTTATTCAAAAAACTTAGCGAATGCACTCGTGGTATTGACATCAAACGCATGCCGCCCATGTAGTTGATGATGACAGGACATAAGCAGATCATAAAACATTCTGAGGTGTGCTCTGTATATTGAACATGAAAACAAAACTGACTTAAATGTAAACACTGTATAATGTAAAATACAAAATGTAAAATACACTGTACAAATACAAGAACTTTCATTCGGACTATGGCCCCAACATAAAGGCGTGAAACTGCCCAAATATCTACTGAACCCGTAAATACTCAAGGCACTAAACTTTTTGTATGACTTCAGTAAATATGATGAAACTAGAAACCATCCTCTCCACATCAAGGCACTTTTCAGAACTTCAGCCACACTGGAAAGGGATGGAATTGGCCACTTGGGCATTAATGACCATGCACCATGGGTGGTTTGGGCGCATCACTGTTGGTGTTTCCATGCCCCATCGTGTCCAGACTGGACCACGTCTGTCTCTGCCTCTGTAATTAGACCAGTTTAACGCAGCCTCCCATCGAGGTGCACACTGTGGGCCAGCTCATTACTTTGTTGAGTTCCACAGTAATGATACCACAACCACATCTGTATTTTTTCTTTCTCTTTCGTTCTTGTATCGTCTCTCCGCCTGTCTTTCTGTTTTGCTCTTCCTGTGTCTGAAAAACAATGTAGGGCAATGTCTGACCCAGTTGCCATTTGTGTGTGGTGTGTGTGTGTGTGTGTTTAATTACCCAGTGTACTAGAGGCTGCAGTAATCAAAGCCTAGCAACCAGAGCAGAAACATTTTGCAGCTTCAGCACAGCAACATTGACTTCAAAACTACAAAGTGTCTGAATCATCACAATTGTTATTTTGGTCATTGATACGAGTTTACAATATAAGCGTGTGAAAAACCGTGTGGCAGATGGGGAGATAACAAGCACTGCCCTCAACTTAATTTGTGTTGGAATCAAAAAAGAGCTAAAATGAGCAGCGTGAGTCACGATTTCAGGTGGTGATGCAACTTAACGTATATCAACCGCGGCAGACCGACAGCAGGACTCATCTCATGGTGTTTATGAAGCGTTGCCACTAAACCAGGTCGGGACCTCAAAGGATGTTTGGCAACGCGGGATTTAATGATGAGGATTTCATTGATTTATTACATTGATTTTCCATGTCCTTGGATAATACTTTACATCTGGTTGTTTAATGACTATTTAGTAACAAATTTGTGAATAGAGCAATGGACTTTGGTGAGGAGCATAACTTTTTCTATTTTATGGTCATTTACTGGATGAAATGAAGCAAGTGAGCTCTCTACAGCAATTTTGACTCAGTGTTTGATATTCGCGCTCACACACAAGATGCTTTCAGACATGCTTTGAAGTCCAGAAGTTTTCCTGAAAATGCAAAGGGCTGCAAACATTTTCCAGAACTTCAAGCCCCTTTGTTGAAATTTCAGAGTGAGCCAACGTGAGGATACAAATCAAAAAGAACACAAATATTTTAGGGTGAAGAAGAGATGCCATGCACGTAGAAGACAAACGAGATTTGGGAGGTTTAGGTGATTAGTGCCGATGCTTTTGTCGAATGTGCTGTTAAAGAAAGCACATGATATACAAAGCAGATATATCATATCCTGTGTGCTCTGTCCAGGCTCCACCCCTCTTCTAAAGGCTCCGGACACTTTTGTGGTGTTGTGAACTAGTCTAACCAAGACAATCACCTGCTGTGTTCTTCATATGTGAAAGGATAAACTCGGCTATAACAAAGTTAATACACACACAAGAGATTCAATCACATATGAGAAATAGGCTGAGTTATAAATCTGCAGATGAGACCCGTCACTAAGGGCTTTGACAAAATGTTCCAAATATATTTCTGAAAAATATGAAGAAAGTGCACTGAAGAAAAGTCCATGTCATCCATATTGGACATGCACACATGCACCGTCTGGGTTGACTCATCCATTTGTCAGCACCTGGGAGATTTTGTTATAGAGATTTACACTGATAGCTGTAGATTTCACAGAATCTGAACTCTGGAGAGATGGCCCTCTGCTTCTCTGAATGTCAAGCAAGTCCCTGGAACACGCACATACACACACACACACACACACACACACACACACACGCACACACACACACACACACACACACACACACACAAACTCATTCACTTCAGGCTAAAATCCCATACAATCAGCTGTTAGTAGATTTGGGGACAGAGAGCGGATAAAGACAAGATGGGAGAAGAGAGTGAACGAGAGGTGAGACGAGGAGAAAAGAAGAAAAGCAGTTTCTCATCACGTCACCATGTAGAAATGCTCAGAAAGACTTTGATTTATCTGCCAAATATGTTCACATACTGGGAATCTGACTGGGTGGGCTGCTCTCAAATGTACATTGGATTTACATTGTAAGCCAACTGAAAAGCAAAATCAGACAGACTAAGCCTAAGGTATTAAATATGATGTGAAACGTATCAGTAGAATAAACCTGAATGTGAATATGAGTGCACAGTACAAGTAAGACTAACACATAACGCTCTGTCGGTATCAGTGTTAAAAGTACTTTATCATCGGGGCAATATTCTCCGCTAGCGTTCCTCAAATGTTATAGAACTGGATAATAAGACAGAAAAACAGATCTCATGCTTCATTAAAGGTTGTGAGTTTAACCAGTGGCCAGCTCCAGTCCTCTTCCATCAGGCTCTACTGATCCTTTTGCATTAGTTGGCAGGTAAACAAGGAGTCTACCTATAGGACTGGTGACTGAATCAATCTGGCATCTATGTAAATTTGTTTCAAAATTTCAAAAAGTTCTACCAAGCCTCAGTCAGTCGTTTTTCCCACAATCTCTAAAGCATCTGGCTTTGGGAATTATGGGACAGCAGCTGAGTCGAGTCTGACCCAAAGCCCACAAACTCTCTCTTGTTTTCCTAAACAGTTTCCAACTGTGTTCTATCCCCTCTGGTATCGTCTCCGTCTGTCTCTCGTGCTAAGAGTCTCATCTTCCTTCGCTATTGTTCTTACTTTGAATTCACCTCATCCGCTGTGGATTTTGTGTCTCTGATGCCCATTTCCCATTTTCTTTACCTTCTTCTTGATCTTCCGTACCGCCTTCTTTTTGTTTGCATCTTACCAACTCCCTCCACCGCGCTGAGCATCAGAGGAGATGTTTTGCACAAATACTGCTACTTGCCAGACTTTCATTTCGCTGCTGCACTTGCCGGGAACATTTTCTGGGTATACGTGTCTGTTTATTCCACCGTGTGTCTGTGGGACTATAATTTTCCTCTCCGCCATTAGGGGGAGGTCACGGCTGGGTCTGTGTTATTGTGAATACAGAGCAGTATCTGAATCCCATACAAACCTGTTATTATTCTCATGCAATATTAATGTGACCGCCTCTGTGTCTGTGTGAATGTGTGTGCACGGATGCAGACTATATGGGGAATTTATGCACCGACATGCACACAAGTATTTTGTTACTGCAAGCCTCTCATACCAGGTGAACCCCATTTATTAGTCTGATTATTCAGGGTGTCACTTAATGCACACGGTGTTAGGTCTTTGTCATTCTCCTCTCCTACCTTATCTCTCTCCACTAACACTGTGTTCAAGGAGGGATGGACCTCGCCAGTATATTTTAATGCATGTGAGCTTACTGTGCTTTGACAAGATGATTGGACGAGGATGAAAGGGAGGTATAATCCAATGTGTGCACCAGCAGGCTGGCCCTCATGTCCCCGGAGCTCTTTGATACACAGAGCAGAACACCGGTCCAGGCCACCTCCTGCCTCTCACCTGTCCACTCACATCGCCATCTCCGGCCACCGGGCGCCGGCTGACACGCGTGCGATTGGTTGACATCGCGCTTGAACTCGCACAAAGTAATCGTATTGGTTGACACCCAGTGACACGTGTTGGATTAGATGGCATTGTATTTGTTCCCGGTGATGCGCGTGTGATTGGTTGACACTCTGCCTGACCTATTAGAGCGATTCCCTTTGGCCCTGTTTGTTTTGAAGCCGTGCAGCTGGACGGTTCTTGTTAGAAGACGTGAGAAAGGTGGATTGACAGTCTAATTACAACGTGAAATGTGTGCGATGTGTCGTCTGGTTGCATCTGATTCATCGTGTGCGTTGCTCTGTCCCGTAGGATTAAAGAATGGGTGGATCAGATGCAGAAGGAGCTGGTGACCCTGGCAGACACGGCCACAGGCGGGATGAGCCTCACACAGGTAGAAACACCTCAACCATACACACGCATGCATTATCAAAATCCAACACTGGTTTGAATATGCAGTTGGACTGAGAATCTGACTGCTCCTTTTTAAGGTCATTAATTTGCAATTTTTTCAATACAAACGCAAATCACGTGCATGTGTTAATCACACCATCTCTCCTCCATGTGTCTGGCTAGATTTTTCTGAGAAACCAGCACCTGTACTCTGTGGAGCAAAACGACGCAGAGGAGCTGGTGGCCAGAGCAGCCAGGAACATTGAGCAGCTGCTGCGGAAGAGGTCTGCTGCCTTGAAGGTAGGACTCATCCCACTCAGAGGAACCAGCTGTCACTTTGTTGGTCTGAAAGTTGAGCAGGAAGAGATATTTATTGCGACAGAGAGAAGTTTTTCCATCCGTTCGTGTCATAGACTTGAGTTTGTATATTCAATAACCAAAGTGTGTGTGGGGAAAACTCTGAAGACGTAATTAAGTGCTGTAGGTATCTGTGACATGCTGACATTTAATCATGATTATACTAAATCTAGCAACAGCATCCCCAATATTGAAATGGGAAAGATTTAAACTCTTGACTTACATGAGAATCTCTGCTGACACATTGTTTATAACTTGATTTTGCTCTATGGACTCTGTTGTTCAGCTGGCAATGGCGAACCCCAAGAAAGGAGCTGTAAATGTCCAAACTTTCCACAGGAAACACTATTGTTTAAGGTTTGACTTCAACAAAGGACATTAGATTGAACCACAACCCAGACACTGAGGGCTTTAGCTGCAGAGCACAATACATCTTAAACTGCTTTCAGACATGCACTTAACTCCGGATAATCTCAAATTAACCAAAGGGGCTGTGTGTGAGAACGCACATGTCCGTGTCAGTTGCTGCAGACACCCCCCTGAGTTCTTCATGCCAGCCTCCTGGTTCAAATCCGGTTAATGTCTGAGTGAGCCGATTATCTGGAGAGTTCACAGCAGGAGTTGATGATGCAAAACACAAAAAATATATAAAATATCTCAGGATGAATAACAGGTAGCAAACATGTAGTAAAGGCCAAAGAAGATGAGAATATATATCCCCTTCCTCCTGAATGATTTATATCCAGGCTAGATTTTCCTGTTGTTGTGAACGTGTCTGACTCAGACAAACTCCAGCTGCATTCTTAGTGCGTTCAAGGCGATCTCTGGAGAATGTTGGGAACCAATTATGGAGTTCATATCTGAAGACAGCTTTATAGTTTAGTGTTGAAGAAGTACTAAGTGCTAAGATTAAATGTATACTTAAAATGTTTAGCATGTATTATTATATTTTACAATTAGATACATTTACGACCACACATACAATAATAACATTCACATACATAGCATGAGGCTCAGTTGATTAAATCTTTAAAGTTCAAACATCATGAGACTGACCAAAGCTAATTAGGGGTATAAATCATATATACTATCTCCCTTGAGGCCACATTGAACCATAATTATATTTTTCCAAGTGTGATTGATGTGAGTTGGTTTACATTGTCCTTTAAATCGATAAAGACACAATCAAAACACTGTACTGACCTTGTAGGAACGGGGGCTGCCGTGTCTCTTTGTCTCTTCTGAGGGAAAGAAATTTGTGGAGTTAGTTAAATCAGTCACAACCCACTGGAGGCTTTTACATTGTCACAAACTATCATGCAAGAGCAACAATATATAAGTGGTGAGGTGATCTACTCACTTATAACTGTAATAGTATTATATAGATGATATACCTTCTATGCAAAACCAACTGAAGCCTTTACACTACATGAGTAGAGAGCAGGGACCTTGTTTTATTTGTGATGATGAGAGCTTCGACCCTGGGGAGACTCTCTCTCTTCCCCCCTCTTCCTTTTTTTCTTATACATAAATGGGTCAGAGAAGCTCATTTATAATAGCCGACTGAGCTGTTTTTATAGATTCAAAGGGAGTTGGGTCACAGCACCCCTTACTCTGCCTTTATAAGGTCTCGTTATTGTTGTCTTATTAGGAATGGAGAGGGAGTATTTATGAATGTTCATAAACACATCTCCTGCCAAGTGTCTGTCTTTTGTATGTTAAGTAAACACCCCGGTGTCCTTATCATTTTTCCGAACACTGGTGCCATGAGATTCTTGAGCAGCGAGGATAAAAAGTGGCCCCAGTGCAAAGTGATAGGAGAAAGATTTAGCTGTGAGGTCGGCTTTTGTAAGTGTGTGTTTGTATGTGGGTGTTAACGCTATAGGTGGTGGGTGGGTGGGTGGGGGGGTCGGCTGGCCTGATGCTGACAGTCCATCCCACCTCCGGACATCGATCACTTCTCCCTGTTTATTGCGTCTTTGCGTCTCATCCTCTCCCACGAGTAACCTCAAGGCACGCTGATATTGGATCCTCTGTCCTGAGAAGTATGAACGGGGAGATAAATGGAGGATATGAAAGGAGGGAAGAACGCACGAAACATGATGGATGTGTGCATTGATGGACTGACGAGCAAAGGATAGATGTGAGCGTCGGATGGTGCAATGAGAGCAGATGAGATGAGGTGTGAGAAGTCAGGAGGTAATAGATTTGTTGCACCGTGTCTTTCTAGAGCTTCAAGACTCAACCACAGTGAGAGGAAATGCAAATACCACTGATCCTTCAAGGGTTGTGGGGGAGCTGGAAGCCAAATGCAAATCAGAACTTGTATGTGTATAAACTTACCAGCAGAGAAGGTTTTACTTTAAGCTTATTTTTTGCTCACCATGCTTGTTCATTGCCTTCGACATATGGCTTGGAGTGATTCTCAATGTCAATTTAATTGGCTACAGCCCAAGACACCACTCAGTTTTCAACCGCCTTCAAAAGCCCCATCCTCTCTCTCATCTCCCCCCCCTCCCCCCCGTCTCTGATCTCCTCCTCTGTGTGATGGATGACCTTTGAAAGGCCACAGTTTACGCAGCCACAGGTGTGTGACAC
Organism: Limanda limanda; assembly: GCF_963576545.1. Lineage (NCBI taxonomy): Eukaryota > Metazoa > Chordata > Actinopteri > Pleuronectiformes > Pleuronectidae > Limanda > Limanda limanda. Next base: position 12,711,925 of record NC_083643.1, read on the forward strand.
ACGTGTGTGTCTGTGCTGGCTTCCTTAAATCAGTGTGCAGCAGAGTGTAGCATGCATTATTAACGAGTACTAGGCGTCACACTGTTGGGAGAGATCGCTTTATCAAAGGTTTTACAACGTAAAGCGAGGCTTGATCTCAATGGGGAACACTCACACACAAACTTAAGCAACGACTGGGAGAAGTGCACACAAAGCGGCTACAAGGGTTTCAGCCTCTTCCCCTGTTCCCCTCTCAGATTGAGCTGCCTTCTTTTTTGATTTACTATAGAGCAGTGTGGGTTGTAAATTAGCTTGTCTGGAATGGGTTGTTTGCTTGGCCTGTGGTGATGCTGGTTGAAGCTTTCTTTCCTGAAACAGCAAAAGTGACCTGCAGTAACTGAGCTGCGACAAGGAAAGACTAGCCGCTGCACAGAGGGCTGTTCACGTGTTTATCCAAAGTTTGGATTAAGCTCGACTCAGACCCCAGAACCCCGAAATGGACAATCAGTTGCCTTTGCCATTGTTGTGATTAAATGGTTCTCGAGATGTGACTTTCTGCTTAAAGAGTTGGGAGGTGCTTTGTCATTTATTGCTCCTTTTATTAACATATTCCCTTGTGTTTTATTACACACTTATGGCATATGTGTATCATATTTTACTTTCCTACAATAGAGCCCATTTCCCCGAGTGTCTTGTCATCTCTGATCCTCCAATCACGTTTCTATCTGTCAACTCAGATCACATACTGTGGATTTCCAGAGGCCCTTAAGTTTCCATTGTTGGAGGGCTAGGACTAGGAAGTGACAGTAGACATTGTACATCCATAGTTAAATAACATACACTAATATAGACATATTTACTTTACTCCTAAAAAGGAGCAGGAGCCGGGGAGAGAGATCTGAAAATGTTTGTCACAAGCAGTTGACCATATATTGAAAGTGTTGTACCCGAAGCCAGATCCAAGTATTTCCCTCCCTCCCCCTCCCCCTCCAATGCCTGCTCTCTCTCTCTCTCTCTCTCTGCCTTGCTGTCTGCAAACACTGTAATTAGAAACCTAATTATTGATGCTGTTAAGGCAAAAGGCCATCTGATAAAACTCTGAAGACAGACATTCACACTGGCTCAGACACCACTTTGTGTGTTTGTGTGTGTGCACTTTGGGTTGTGTGTGCAGTTCCAGTCGGAGGTGAAGAGCTCAGTGACTAATGAGCTGGGCAACAACATTACTTAGAGTAATACCTCAGCCAACACCGCTAAAACTCTACTGGACACAGGTGGCCCACGACTCTCTATTAGCGTGTGTGTGTGTGTGTGTGTGTGTGTGTGTGTGTGTGCGTGTGCGTGTGTGTGTGTGGTATAGGCTACCTACAGGGACAACTTTCAGGCTAAATCTAGTCAAGTGGGGACAGCTTTTCCAATTGCAGACATAAGTGTCCCCATTCCGAATAAAATATATTTTGTTTTTCTTTTGGTTCGTGGTCAGGTTTAGTTTTGGGTTAATGTCAGGGTTTTGGTCGTGGCTCAGCACATAGTGGAAAATTATAATTTTAGTCTCCAGGAAAGAATGTATGTGCATGTTTGTGCGTGTGTATGTGTGTGTGTGTGTGTGTGTGTGTGTGTGTGTGTGTGTGTGTGTGTGTGTGTGTGTGTGTGTGTGTGTGTGTGTGTGTCTGTGTCCTGTGTTTTCAGTTCTGGCATCATGATTGCGTCATGATGCAACCTACATCCATTATTAAAAAATACCGAAATGATGAGTGAGTGCTCCTGATGCTTTATTAAATGAAGTAAGAACATTTTAATGGATGAAATCCATTTTACAGATAACACAAATTACAGCAATTATTAGAGCTATCAAACAGCGTCAGCCTCGCAGACTTTGGCAGTTATTACTATTACATTTGTACAATGTCAGAATTCATTGCTCGGTTTTGCATGAAGTCATCTTGTTCCAAACACTCACTACATTATATGGCTAAATACAAAAAACATCCATTGAAGCTCTCCAGCTCTAAGTGATGCATTTAGTAAGAGAAAACCGATGTTTGATATCATTTCTGTCATTTCGTCAATTCCAACAATTTATGTGGAGGCACTGTCAATCACAACCACAGCCTCAGGAGGTAGAGTGTTTATCAAGTGATCGTAAGGTTTCTGGTTCAATATGCAGCTCCCATGTGTGCCTGTGTGTCCTTGAGCAACACACTGAAGCCTGGCTCTTTCTATCTGTAAAGTGCTCTGAGTGGTCCCATTGAAAAGCGCCCTATATCCATTTTGCCACTATAGGGTATTTCTCAGTAGTGAAATATAGACACTCTTTGTTCATTATACACTTTTATAAGTTGCATCTCTCAAGGCAACAACTGAGAATTTATATAATCTAAAAAGGAGGTTAAGTATACCTTGTGTTTTTGATGCTGTCATTGTCCCTTTACTGAGGGAGATTCAAGGTCTCATCATTCCCAGCGAGGTATATGGTTTATTCAGTGGTAGCTTGTAAAGCACATGCATCAGACACACAGATCAGGCCATGATATTGTGCAGCAAGCCTTATTAAACGGCAGCATGTAAAAATGTTTACGAGCATAATCATACTGGATTGAGTTAAAGCTTGTTATAACACAACAGATGTTCTGAAACAGTCAGTCAGTAATAAGTGCAATTAAATCTTCTATTACATTTGTTGCTATAACAGATGATTCCAATGCCACCTTTTAAGCATTTTAATACTGACAAATTGCTCACACTTAATATGAATACTAGATGTTCAACCTTCATTTTCACTAACAACATGAGCTCTATTCCCCAGCTCTGTCAAGCCTTTCATGTAAACAGCTCAGGTTTAAGGGAGCTTAACTGTTTTTTTATTATTATTAATGTTTCGATTCTTTGTTGCATGGCATTTCCATTCATGATGACACCTTTGAGTGACAGCTAGCCGATTGTGTTTCCATGTAAAACATAAACAACACAAGATTGTATGTGGCAATTTCCCTCTCTATAGTTCATTAGGGCCAAATTGAAAACAAAGAAAATTCTGAGATTGAGAGAATAATGTCATAATATTACGAGAATGAAGTCTTTATTGAGAAGAAAGACGTAATATTGCAAAAGTAAAGTTGTAACTTAATGAGAAAAATGTCCTAATATTATGATAATAGAGAAAAAATTATATTTGATATAAATTATATTTTATAATGTTTATTTTTAATACATTTAGCCAGTTTTTCTCGTAATTTTAGAACTTAGAGCTGTTGTAAAATAACAAAGTTTATCTCTTAATATTACGACGTTATTCTCCTGAGATTACAGCTTTATTCTGGTAATATCACAACTTCACAGAGTGTGAGATATTTTTTTTTCTTTTCAGTAGCACTAATACTCCGTCTTACTAAAAAGCAACCATATTTGCAAGGTTTTTCCAAATGAACTTATGTTCTTGTCAGAAAACGTTCCACTTTCCACTTTACTATTGTAAAAGATGCAATTTCAAACTGTAACCACGAAAACAACTGCAGTGAATCCTCCTGTGGTTATTTTTACATTGTGATTGTCTTTAAGGTTCAATATGTGATGCTCAACACCCAAGTTGTCAATTTCCCTCTTCAGAGGTGTATGTTAAGTGTTTCATGTGCTATTCGTGCATGTGTTTAATAGAGTCTTTGCCCAGGTGTTGGACCATATTTTTATTAATCTGTTGCCTGCTGTCACAGGGCTATAATAAGGAGCACAAGATGTGACTTTATGATGTTTTCATGGGCATGCATGTGTGTGAGTGTGTGTGTGTGTGTGTGTGTGTGTGTGTGTGTGTGTGTGTGTGTGTGTGTGTGTGTGTGTGTGTGTGTGTGTGTGTGTGTGTGTGTGTGTGTGTGTGTGTGTGCCAACATATAAGGCAGTAATGAGCAGAGGATATGATACGATCAGAGATGTTTCGGTCTCCCGAGCAGATGTTACTCAACCTCCCATCTCCGCTCTGCGCTGATCATACTAAATAGACAAGAGGTGTCTGCATGTGTCTCCGTCTGTGTGATGCCGTTCCTCTGTGTGTGTTTGTGTGTGTTTGTGTGTGTTTGTGTGTGTGTGTGTGTGTCTGAGGTAGACGGAGCGAGCAGTGCTGATAGGGAATTCTAACAAGAATTATAGGCCAGGGACAAGTGTCAATGCATTCATGGAGAATAAAATACATACCGTGCTGGTACATGGTTACATTTAAATACATTTACTGTATATATATATATATTTTAATATCCAATAATGATATTCAATACTAAAGAATGTGACAATTTGCATGCATTTTCCTGTCAATATTTTGTCATAATTACAGTAATTGACATGTGAGAAGATAATTAGAGGCTCGGCCTAACACCAGTTTGAGTTTCTTAACAACAATGTGAATTGTAAATGTGAGTAAAAATGGTTGTTTGACTATGAATGTCATCCCTGCATTATGCTGGTGACCTGTGCTAATCCACCTCTCGCCAAATATATGTATTTATGATTTACTTTAAGCTTCTCCAAGCGTGACGACCTAGCACCTCCTATGTGATCTGATGAACAACAAGTATTAAGCTACTAATTAATAAGATATTTCCCTCAGGAGACCAAACACACAGGTCGCAGAAGAAAGATTATTGGAATTAACATTTGCCATGTGGCCAAAGAAAGACACTAAAATTAATGTTAATGTCGCTCTCCTGCAAGTTTGACATATAATCTTAAAAAGTGATGTTATTCATATGGTGGCTTCTTAAAACAAGAGTTTGGATTACCTGCATTATTACCATAAAGCATTATTGGTGTAACCTCTAAAATAATTTGTCATCCTAGCTTTGTAAACTTTGTTATAACAATATAAAAGTCAATATATAAGAATACCTTTCAAGAAAAGGATCACTATGTATACATACTTAACAAAAGAAGTTCTCAGTGTTTCAGCCTTTTAAACAAAGACGCCCTGTGAAGTTTGATCTGCTGACACACAACATAAAATGTGTGAACAGCAGGAAACGCACACATCTCAAAAATACACGCATGAGAGCGGGAGAGTCAAAGAGAGGGGATGAGACGGGGAGCAGCTGTAGATGTGCTGTTCCCATTGGAGGGTTTGGCCTCTGAGAGGAACCATGTGGAGCAGCACGGCTCTCCCCTGGGCTCCTACTGCTGCAGATACTTCTGCTCTTTCGCTCTGTCACACGCTCTTTATGCCTTCACACATCTCCCCCTCTGGGAACATATATTTCTTAACAGAAACCACGCTCCCGGCATTCTATGTTCCTCATCTCATTATTCTGTTAATAACCTAACCTAAATAACCCTTCTCATATGTTCAGGTCAAATTCAACCTGTGTTGATGTTGATATATTTCATAGATATCATCGTCTTTATCCTATGATGAAATGTTTCCACCTTAATGGAAGTCTCTTTTAGACCCAATGTAATAACAATGGAAGATTTAAGACCAATGGGTTTATCATCAAACCATCAAATGAGGGGAAATCTTAAGGGAGAATGTTGTTCTAGAGTTCCAGAGACTTGTAGAATCAATGCCAAAGGGCATTTAAATAGTTCTAGCACAAATGTCCAGCATCTTGTTTTAGCTCCATTATGTCACCAGTCTGTATTTAGCACTGGGGGAACATAGCACCCTGGGAACACAGGACCCTAAGTCATGTTTCCATTATGTGCCATATTAATAACCATGGGAGCATAGGAGTGATTCCCTTCCCTCCTTCTCCTTCAGCCCAGATGCATGCCTTTCTTCCTGCCTCCTCCAAATCACCGTAACACCCCCTTGTGCAGCTCTTGGCCTTTTGCCACAGTTCTCTGTCAACCTGAAATTTGAAATCACCCTTTCTTTATCTCATCTGATTTCTCTTATTGTAGCCCCTCCTTTCACTCACTGACGTTTCTCTTAACCTTTCTCTGCCCTTTTGAATCTCCTCTTTGTTCGACTATGTCTGTCTGTCTCCCCGCTTCTACATTTCCAGTCTTTAGTCCAAAAGTTTACTTCTGTTATTCTTCTTTATATACACGCTCTAGCCTAATGTATTCATCAGACATGCACACAGGATATATAAATATATCTCTCTCCATCGCCCCACTGTTCCTTTTCACAAGCTACTTTTTTAATGAGACTGGGATCATGCTGAGCCTGAATATGTTTTTTTCCTCTTTGGACTCTCCTTTCCTTTTAATACAGCTACTCATCATCTAAGTTTTTTCCTGTTATCTTTTCAGTCATCTGTTTTCTGCCTCTCATACTGACCCTTCATGCCACCCCTATTTTTTAAACTTTACCATCCCTTTGAGTTTGGACTCATTCTGATGAATAGACGGCCAGTGTTCATTGATGTGGGCATCCTGTTAGAAGTTAGGAAGAGAGAGATATGACTGGATGTGGGTGTTAATGATCTTTCAGACTGTTACCACTCTTGTGAGTATTACATTGTTGTCTGGGTGAGAAGGCAGTGTGCTCTGAATGGCCCATTGATTTCAGGCTTGTGGAGACACACATGCACATGCACACACACATTTATATAAATATATATATATGTTTCCACACACAAAGAGTCTGGGAAGCTCTGTGAGATTTAGCAGAGCCTGTCTCATCTTCGCTGTCTATTTTTTAAGCCGTGCTCCTCTTTCTCACTAAATGCATGGTGTGTTGCCCCGGCAGTATGACAACTAAGACTGGTGAGAGTAGGGCAGAGTCTCTGTAGGTTTGCAGGTGGGACACTCCGAACGTTTCTGTGCATAATGAGCTCATACGTCAATGTGCATGGAGGTCGGGAGGTGCAAGGAATGAGAAATACTATATTATGTGTCCTGTTTGGCTCTGGGAGTATTGACAGGCACAGCTGTTGTTGCGGTCATCATTTGACCGTTTTTATGTTCAGCTGGGATTAAGATATAGCTCAGCAAGTTGTAAGAGAAATGCTGCCTGCGGATAGTATTGAGGGGTTTTGCCTGCCAGCCATAGATTTCATGACTCTTAACAAATGTCTGTTCCCCTTTTCTGAAGCACCTCATTCCTTAAAACCACTCCACTTCCCTATAAAGCCAATTCCCAGTCTCCAGGATCACTTGTTTCCCTATTAGGGCTGCAGGGGAGAGGGGGCTCTCTTTAGGTATCCAATGGTCACCCAGTGATAGAGTGGGCTTATTATTGTGTGTAGCGAGAGGTATCTTTGTAAGCGAGAGGTGGACTAATGAGCGGTTAGTTCAAGCATGCAATGGAGAGTCTGTTATGCTCTCCCATAGGGTTGGGTGGTAATAAGATAATACTGGGTATATTTGATAATAGCAATGGTGTCTGTTTTATTACCATCATGCAACTAATGTCTTTAGTGTGGCAGCACCACTTTCTGTTCGGCTTTAGATGAGGTGAAAGTGATGGCAGAACTTCTTCTGAAAAATGTAATCAAAGAAATATCCTTGAATTAGAAGCATCATAATTGATTAAAACATTATCATCAGGTGGAAGGATAAAAAAAAACAAAAAAAAACATGGCCCACAAGTTGCTATATGCACAATATTTGAACTCAAATATTAGATTTGTTTAATAGATGTGCCATGTCATTACATATTCTGATGTTGTCCAGAGATTAAAACTAGGACATGTATCATATTTTTGTCAACTGTGTAATTATTCATATAAAGATTAATCCACTATATTTTTTTATAGCACCTTTCTTACAAGTAGTGCGGCTCAAAATGCTCTAACCAAGGAAATCACATCACTGCTTCATATAAAATCGACAAAATGAACCTGAAAATGTGAGATTTTCTTTTAACCAAACGGTAAAGCTGTATCCAGAGGGAATATTTGGAGAAGGTTTAACAGTATAAGAAATTGGACGTCACCCAATCTGACCCTCCCATTAAGGGAACCATTGTAGTGTTAAATTTGTGTTTCAACGGAGCAACGCTGGCTTCTAATCAACTGGCACGAGGGCAACTTGCAGCCGCTCCGTGATGCACTGATGAACCGTCACTCAGGGAGCGGTCTCGTCAAATCCCGGCTCTGGAGAGGGGATTCGACTGTGCCGTCGCTTTCTTCGGGTAATCTGATAACCTCCCCGTGTGTATGTGTTAGACGGAGAGAGAGATAGAGAGGGAGGGATACAGAGGAACGAGAGATGGATAATTAGGTATCTTTCCTCACACACTTCTCCTCACCTCCCCCATATCTCCCAGAAGGGAAAGGAGCCTTGTCAAAGCTCTGTCATGAATTTTTAACAACCCTGTCTGCTCTCTTAGGAGGCGTGTAAGCGTGTGTGTGTGTGTGTGTCTGTGTGTGTGTGTATTCATATACTGTAAGGTTGAGGTATTTTGACACAAAATACTATGGTCCCATTCTCCATTTGTGTCACACAAACGATGACGTATGAGGTCTAAAGTATGGAGCAGCTGTTGATAACACGTGTGCATCACATCAAATACAACATCACGCCGAGAGAGAAATTCAGGATGAGAGGAGAGGAGCTAATTGTAATAGATATCCATATGTTCCATCGCTGCTGTTTATGTGTGTACCTCGGCATGCATTCGTGTTTATATTATGCTATACATGTTTATAGCCCATATATGCACTTAACGCATTAAAGATATTTCAAGAGATCGTCAGGATTTATAACTTACTTATCTCAATGTGTGACGTTAATGTCTTGTGATGTTCTTGGGATATTTGACACAAGCTTAATGACAAGACCTCGCGCAGTTGGCCTTTGCAGCTTGGATATGAACTGTTGCCCCCCCTCTCCCTTGAGTGTCGCATTATTACAGTCTTAAATTGTATCTATTCTTTTTCTCCTTGTAACCACCACGGAATGAAAATACCAACCAAGCACCAAGGCTCTGTTTGGAAAGCTCTCACAGCGTGGTGGGTGCATCGAGGTGTCACTGGATTTAATTATTAATAAGAATCTAATGGGATTTTACACAGCCACCCAGTTCAACCTGGGTTTCTCTTAAGTGTTCTTTGGCTGAAATGTCTGAAAACACCGTAAAACATTGGTGAAGCAATCTTGCAAGGTTTTGTTGCAAAGATGTGGAGATTCTGATCGGGCCTACTTTCGGATTGCCTGTAAATCAAGAAGGGCACTCAGAGCACTGACCTCCACCAATGTCAAAAAACACACCCCAGACTACAAATTTAAAAAATAAAATCGAATTCATATTAAATGATTTGGGAAAACGATTGTATCACCTCATCTTTAAACTGAACAAAGTGGATGTGCCCCAAATTCGATGGGTTCTTTCTTATTCCATGCTTCATGTTTTAGGTGTAAATTGCTTGAAAACATAACCTCCTCGATGGCGGTAATTAAATGTTTACACATAAAAGATGAAGTAGGTAAATTATGGTAATAGATGTTAATCTCTGGATAAAATCATTGAAATACATTCAACACCGTCAGTGTCTTTTAAAGCCAAAATCAGCGTCAAGCTCTTTTTTCTGTTTGTAAATGATTCAGCACATGATGATGTGTAAGTACATATTATTTTTGCTCACAGTAAACATGGTGCGTAATAATCTCCTGATCGCTATGTTGTGTGTGAGTTTCTGTTTATGGCTGGAGTGGGGGTGTATATTTAGCTGCTGACAGCCAGTGCAGAGGAGGTGGAGACGGGTCTGGAACCGAGCCCAGAGCTGGAGGCCAAAGGGATGGGACTGTGGAACAGGAAAGGAACAATTGCAGACAGTGGACACATGGTCACACACGTTCACACCCACACTCAGTGAGGGCGCACGATTACAAACTTTATACTATGAGCATCTAATCTAGTCATTGCTCACAGAATGCCTGATGTCATGCTTCTCTCGTCTGACTGTCCAACAGATGGATGTGAGAATGACATTTAGCTATAAATACACTTTATCTTCGTGATTTCTAGCTGCCTCCATAATAACTCACTGAAGTGGAGTTCCTCTGAAGCTGTGGTAACTTTGCTGCTGTGTGGAAAGTCAGTGTGCGAGACAGGTGCGTGTGTTTAAGGGCGAACCTCTCCTCCTCAGGGTTGTCATCACCCAGTAGAGAGTGAGCAGGGGAAGGTCAGGGCCAGGCTGAAGTTCCATCAGTGTGGATCCACCTCAGTGAACAGATACACAGTTGTGCAGGCGTGTATGCTTTGTTTTGGCTTCTCTACACTGTTCACAGTTTCCATCTAATGCACCTGCGAATAGAGGTGAAACTTTCAGCAGAATGTGGCCTCTCACGATAACTACTTTTCTTGGAAGGATATATTGCCCTTGAAATAATGGAGATAATCGATTATATTTTCATTCTAAGACCTTTTTGTGCCCTGGACTCTCAGCATCCAGGGGTGAATCCCTGCATGTAGATATCCGATTCAGTCCCCCTCACAAGAAAAACACAATTTAGTTCAATCCAGTTAAATCAAGGGAAAAATAAAACACAATAAAAACAAGTCTGCTCCAGGTTTTACTGTGGATCTTCTCAAATAATTCAGGAAAATAAACATCAGTCACTCGGGTAAACAGCGTCTGCCTTTAATTCCGCCAAGGCTGGCAGCTCCAAGAGAGCTCCACAGGGAATAAACAATCCATCAGAAGATTTCCTCCTGACTGAATTTAAAGATGAGGTGACTTAGCCGATCCTCTCCAACCCCTAGTCTCATTGCTCTGCAGCCTGCTAGTCACTCGTGTGTAGCGGCTCAGAATACGCAGGACTGGGTTCTGGGATTGTGATTGGATTATTGACTAATTGGGGGTGTGGCTGTGGAAAAGATGAATGAATCCACTCTCTGGTAATTGTGCGGTGACGGGATCCAACCCTTTTTTTGCTAAACAAACGAGCAATATCAAGGTTGGCAAATTTGATCGTGGTCATGTCCATATATCGAGCGATAACGTAAATATCATGATAGGCCAATGAAGAAGGCCAATTAAAACGTATGTGAAACTAAAAAGCGATATCTCAATATGTGTTTATATCACATCATGCTCAGTATTGCCTCAATCAGGGAGTTTAGGTTTCTGTCTGCTTTTGTTAGCTGGGTTACGCAAAAGCTACTAAGTCGATATCCATGAAGGTTTGTGGAGGGGTGTGGCCTGACTCAAGACTGAAGCCATTAAATTATGATATATGTTTTGAATTAAGATCTGAATCAGGGGGTAGATCCAGGATTCATTTTTGTAACTTTCTTTAATATTCAGAGTTTTGGCGCTTTTGAACAATTTGGATGATTTCTCAAAGAATAATTCATGGTGTTTGATGAAGCATGTTTAGAAGACTGATATTTGTTTGTTTGTGTGTGTGTGTGTGTGTGCGTGTGTGCGTGTGTGCGTGTGTGCACGTGTGCATGTGTGCATTTGTGCGTTTGTGTGAAGTTTGGGGCAAATCCAAATAAAAATCCAGTCATAGTGAATTAACATGAGGTTTCATAGGAAGACTGAGTGCCATTTTAGTTCATTCTAAAAAAATGTTTCATTATTATAAATATACAGAGGTGACATTTGTTCTGATGATTATGTGGAGTTTACTCTGCTATTTTCATTGCCTTTACTGGGTAAGTGTGTGTGTGTGTGTGTGTGTGTGTGTGGTGAAGTTAATTGCGTGTATATCCTCTTGTTATTTCGTAGGATCCAATTTGATTGACAGCCTCTCAGTTGGTAATCCATTTGCTCTTTATTCAATGAGCTTTCATTCCTTACACTATTGACCCTCCTTTTCCCCTTAATTCCTCTCTTGCTCACTTTCACGCTCTGTCTCAATCTCTTTCTCTCTCACACACACACACTCTCCAACCTTTTCATTTTGACACCGTGGCTCAGTGGCGTGGCCTTCAGCGGACAGTGCTGTAAGACGGCGGTAGCGCTGTAGTTTGAGCGGGTGACATCACAATCATAGGGAAAGTCTCCATCGTGCCTTTTAACATACTTTTCTTCTGCTCAGGTTTTCTATAAATAGACCGATGCAGTGAAGGAGACATACCCTGTGCAGATTCAAATCCAATTCCCTGTCATATTTCATTCCACAGAAACTTGCCGCGGCTGCTGAGCAATTCCAGTTCGATCATACGTGGAAGGACGAGTTTGAGGTAACGAAAGGACACAGAAACACGGACACATGCTTGTGCACTTGAATACCTACATGTTGAAGTTTTATACGTGTGTTTTATTAACTGTGTGTTGGTAAAACACAGGGGAGATGCACAGACACAGAAACATTGCACGTATTCTAGATTTACTGATCATAAATTATTTCCTGTGTCGCTTTAATATCTTTGCATCGGTGTGTTATTGCAGTGCTTACAGCTCCATCGGTTAATCCACCACATCAGGTTTCTCATTTCAGATGAGACATGCGCTGCTTTCTAAGAACCACAGTGGCAGACAATTGAAAAGGGAAGGGAAGCGATGGTCAGGAAAAAATAATACTCGCAGTCGCAGTCAGTTATATATGCATCCAAGCAGTCAATTACTATATTGCTTCCTCAATGGAAGGGAAATTCTACCCTGGAGCATTGCAAATGGCTGGAGGCGCACAGGCACCGACTTTAAAAGAGGAATACTCCACACATTCACTTTGACTCATACAGTATTCATTCCACTGGCAGCACAGACCAGTGTCCTCATTAACATAGAACTGGAGAATTAACTAATGGAGTTGCTTGCCAACAAAATTAAGAAGTGTTTAGAAATGGATTAAGCATTCTTGTGATTACGCATGCGACGCCCTGAAGCAGACACAAAGTCATGTTTGTGCTTGTGTGTGACTTACTTTGCAGGATAATGAAATCTCCTACTACAACTCAAAGGACAATGTGAGTGTGCTCTCCTTCTTCCTTTTGCCTATTTGCTCTCCTTCCATTTAAGCCGCCGCAAACACACAGGTCACAGTCGGACACGGGCCGGTAATACGTTTGCGGCGCGATCCCTTGTCCCCCTTGTCCTCGATTTCACCTCCTCATCCTTCCTCATCACTTCCTCCCTTTTTCCTCCTTCTATTCACCACGTTCATGTCTTTTTTTACTCATTCTCAGTTTCTATCATTGCTCTGGCCTTTTACTGCAGCCCCTCCCGCTTTTTTTTGCCTCTTCTCCAGGCTTTTCTTCCTGTGTAGCCTCCTCTTCGTCATCCCTCTTCCCAGCCTCTCTCAGGTGAAGAGGTTTCCGCCATGTTCTGCTCTAATTGACAGATGAGATGTATGAGCTGGCTACACCGCTGCTTTATTAGGAAGTAACTGTTCACACACTCTCTCTCCCTCCCCCCCTCGTGCTTTTTTCCTCCCTCGCTCCATCTCCTCTCCAGCACTCCCCTCCCTACCGTGCAGTCTTTCCTCCATATCTCATCATGCTTTTCTTCATCCATCTCCTACATCTGTTCTGCTGTTTCTGATGTAAATTGGCACGTCCACAGTAGGAGTTATAAATCTCCACAACGTGCCCGGACAATGTGGCTGCCTCCTCCCAAATGAAGATGACAAAAAAAGAGACGGAAAAAAGCAAGACGTATTGTTGATGATGCTATATTTTCAAAAAACAAGTTGGGAGGGCGTGAAAACTTGCAGCGAAGACATTATCACGTCAGACTGGAGTTGATGAAGGACTGAGTCAGGCCTGTCATGAGTGCCATGATGCTTCAGCAGAAGAAAGATGCTCCGTCTGATATCTTAAAACTACCGACAGCATTAGTGTCTGCGTCTTGATGTTTTCTTTTTCCTCCCTCAGCTGGATGCAAATGAGACGGAGGGAAAAAAATACCGGCTTCGACCAGACTTTAAAGAGGACGCATCATTTAGGCGTTTGACTGATCACAACCACACGGCTGTCCACATCCCCACTGACATCTATGATGGATGTGAGTACACACACTCTTGTACACACACACACGCACGCACGCACGCACGCACGCGCACGCACGCACGCACGCACGCACGCACGCACACACACAGACACACACATACACACTCATATGCATGCACACCAACACACAAACCCCAGTGGTAACCATGGATACAACTGCCACACCAAGACATGACAAAATGTTGTTTACGGATTGAGCCTTTAGTAAATGAACTCACAGCTAAATGAGGGTCTACAAGAAAAAGTGAAAGAGGATAATAGGCTATTTTTCCCGTCCTCTCCTGTATCCTAGCAAAGTGTGTCCTAGATGAACCGAGGGTCACTTAATGAAATGCACTGATATACAGGGAGTCTCAAACCTCTTGATAATGAGTTTCTATTCGTCAATCTTCACCTCACATACAGTGCACTTTACTTAGCTATATATATATTTTCAAAGTCCTGGTTTCTACTTCTTCCAAGAGCACAAGAGCAGACATTTGTTCTCATTATAGTGAACACACACACATCTGTAGCACTTTATACAACATCAGACAAGATGGATGTGCTGTTTTCCCTAACCCATGTTAGCTAAATGTAAACTTCCCTCACTGTTTTAAAGCAGAATGTGTGACATTATATGTTTGAATATAATAAAACATTGCCCTGTTTTTATAAAAGTACATTTCTGACCATGTCATCATCATGTGGTGACATTTACCTTGAGTGGTTCGGCATAATTTGATTCTCCCGAGTCCCTCTGACATTCGCGCAGCGGAAGTTGAATGTCAATGACTTAAGGATGGTCTGGTGAATATCTCAACTGTGGTCTGAATTATACATTATATACGAACAGTCTCCTTTTTCCTTTTTCCATTGTAAGCACTTGGGTGATGCTCTTATCATAGTGTGACTCACACGGAGAGATCAAAATGAACGAGCATAAACAGGAGACCAGTTGCAGGACAGTTGTTCGGCCACCAGGCTGCACTTCCACGGCTCAGCTTGTGTTTGTGTCTTTATCTGTGTCTGTGTGAGACTGGCTATCTGTACGTGTGTGTACATGTGTTTAAATATCCCTAAGTTTGCGGGTAGTGGGAGGTGATGAGTCAGCAGTGACTAGGAGGGACAGCAGAATTGAGTGAGCCCCTCAGCACGGCTCTCAGCCTGCTGGGGAACCGTCTGGCCCCAAGGTTACGCACCTCACATCTCCATTCACCCCACACACAGGGCCAGGAGTGAGAGACTGGGCACATGCTATTTTCGGGTTTGTTATCAGCACAAGTGCAAGCCTGGTTTATTAGCATGCTTTTGAACTCCTGACTTTGTCATTTGTTCTCTCTGGCCATCATCTGGGCTGCGTGCCATGAGTCCTCACGCTCCCCTTCTTCCAAGGATGCTGTTTATTGGAGGATGCATATATACTGAGCTGCTAGAAACTATCCATGGCTGAAGTCTGATGTAAGCAAGTCGACAGAAACTATGTGTGTAAGTGTGTGTGTGTGTGTGTGTGTGTGTGTGTGTGTGTGTGTGTGTGTGTGTGTGTGAACCCAAAACTACACACTCATGTTGTAATGAATGGCCATAATGGAGACCCAGTCTGAGGGTCCTAAAGGTTTTAGGACTTAGGTTAAAAAATAGTTTGATTAAGCAGGGGTCTCCAAACATTTTTATACTTTTTACACAAAACAAAAGTGACTTAAAGTTACTACTGTCTTATATTACTAGTTACTTTTGTTCACATATTCTAAACAAACACTCAAACTTATTGACATTCTAGATTTTTTTTTTTATGTTTAACCACAAACATCAATATCCAAATATCATAATTTATACCAAAACATCATCACAGTCAACAAAAAACAATTGAGTTAAACAAACAAACATGAGTCACATATTGTTGATTCAGTGTGTCTCAAGCTATCCAATTATCTTATTATTTCTGATGTGGATAACAAATTCATAGTTTATAAATCTGCTTATAACTCCAGGATTTGTGATTTGGATTCACGTGATCATTGAACTTTAGAGCTATAGTCTAACGTGATGACTATGTCATGTATATGTTGTATCTTAATTTAAATGTGATGTACTGTTTGTAAATGAATTCATGTATTTGCTGTAGATTGTATTGTTGTATTGTAAATTATTGGCTTTTAGAGTATCCTGATGCAAATGAGCTATATAGCTAACTCTGGCTCAAGGCTCTTATATACTACTACGTGTCCATTTCTCGGAGAGGTCTCAGCGGGGGGCAAAGAGTCTTTTTGATTTTTACTTCTCCGACACAGTCCGTCGGAAAAAATTCATCGCCAAACCCATAGGTGGCGCAACGGAAGACGAGCTCAGAGAAGCCTACCCCATTTGGGAAGAACAAGTCCACGTGTCTCTGTTTACATGTTAGCCTGCCTCCCACACACTGAACCATGGCAACTAACAGAACTAAATAAAGTGACACCCAGCGTGTCAAGATGCTGATGTAATCGTTTCTTAGCGCAGCGGTTCCCCGGTCTTGTTTCCGAACTGTGTTGCTGATTCCACAGCTTGAATCTGCTTGAGGCTACATGTAGCTAGAAGCTACCCGGAGCTAGCTCCCCCCCAGCTTCCACACACAGTCAGCAGGGACTCCCGACACTAACTACTACTATCCAGTGTTTGCTTCTAACCTGACGGTATTATAGAAACAGTGTCATGATAGAAGTGGAATTAAAGTCGTGACGGCGGGTTCTTGCACTGCTACCACCGCAGTTAGCATGGTGGCTAGCCTGCTAGTGCCGTTTTGAAAGCTCGTTATAACCGTCTGTGACCGTGCACACATGCCCTCAGTGCTCTAACGAGCCACCGTCAGCCGGACAACTCCGCTGGCTTAACACACACGTCACATTAATCGTAGAATCATAGTTGTGTTCGTGTTTGTTGCTACAAGTAAACAGGAAGTTTGAGGTCCGGAAATATGGAAATGACGTCATACGGAAATGATGTCGTTCGCGGACCAATCACAGCCAAGAGCGGTCCGTCGGGTCTCCAACATGAAGACGGATAGTTAGAAAAATCAGACGAGTACGAAAAGCTGTCCGAAGCACTCGGAGAGGGCGTTTCACGACGGATAGGGCGGTCTTATCTGTCCGTAATAGAAAAAACGGAGAGGCATAAATTGGCCTTCAGAGGTTTGTTTTTTCCTCAGTATCCAAATAATTCACTGTTGTTGTGCTGTGCACCCGTGGTCTGTACAAAATACATTCTCTGCACCTATGGGTGAGTAACTCTAAAACAGGGTAGTGAAAGCTGTGAGTGACATATTTGAGACCCCTGGGCCATAGCATTGGAGGAGAGGTTAAGATTGTCCATATAGTCCTGGTGTAAAATGAATGTGCTGCCAACATGAATAGCAAGAACATGTGTGTGGGTGTTTGAGTGTGCACAAAGTCATATGTGCATTTTGTCACATATGGACACACATGCAGGAGTATGAATTTGATATGTCTGGTGAAAATAGAGACGAGGGATTCATGCGTTATTGAGGTTTCAGCTCTTCAATTTGATCTCCACCCTATAAATGTTCCAGGAATAGCCTTTGCTCAGCTGGAGTAAATTGGGTTTTCTAGGTGAAGTGGAAGGCAAGTTTATGAAATCACCGTCTACACACAGCAGCACGTCGCATGTGTGTGAGAGGAGCGTAGGAAAGGAATCAGACAGAGGGATCACAACAAAAGCCACATCTGTTTGTCCAGTGAAGGACACTGTCCATGAGATACAGGGAGAGGGATAGAAAATTCAGAAGTTCTAGCTCCCTATATCCCACTGTACCTGAAGCCTGTTGTGTTGTCAACACAGCTTTTACAAAAAACAACATTTTTATTTCACAATTTTCATTATAAGTCTTTGTAAATGATGAAATTGTGAAATAAAAATCTATTCCTCTGGTTAAAGTTAGGGACAGCTAATATGTAATATAACAAAAGAAGAGCACAACATAAAACCAAACCATGTCTCACAAATTTTGATCCAGAACTTCTGTTGAACTATGAATGAATCATAATGCTACATTAGCACCTTTAAGGAGCTAGCAAGATAAAAAAAAAGTCATAGATAATTGTAAGTAGAAGATAAAAGGTCAATTTTTTCAGGGCAGTGCAAATAATGTCCCTTTTCATGTTTAGAATTATGTGTGTCTTATATGTTAGTGAATCTGCAACGAGATCAAGTCATCACTGGGTATAGATATATGTTGTGGCATCAAAGCTATGCTGAGTGCAGCCTGGGAATTCATTAGTGTCAGAGGCAATATGGTCGACTGGAGGATGCTGTATCTCTTATGAAGCAGCACTGGAGTTTAGCTTATTAAATATTATGACTAACTCAGGGGCACAAAGAACCATATTCCTACAGGGTGAGATGTTTTTAGCATGTTTGTTTACCGCTCCACATTGTGCACATGTGTACATGTTGTGTGTGTATCTAAATATGTAGCTGTGTGTAGGTCTATCTACACACTTCATCGGTCTTCACTCAGAAAGCAGTTTGTAATTTCTCCATTGGTTAACAAGGCCTTTGGTGTTTTTTTTCCCTCCTTCCCGTTAAAATTGTTCACTTAATGAGGCAAATACATTACTGTGCACACACACACACACACACACACACACACACACACACACACACACACACACACACACACACACACACACACACACACACACACACACACACACACACACACACACACACACACACACACACACACACACACACACACATAGTGCATGTTCTCACTTTCTCTAATAAAAACACATGCACTCCTGGCATCTGAAGCTTCATTAACTTTCCCCTCTGGAGGCATGCATGCAAATGAACGGTGTTTGCTTTGCACATCAATGAGCCACGTCACACTCAATACAGGATACCAATCTATCTCACACACACACGCAGTCACATGAAAGCATATGTTCAGTAGATTAGTATACAGAACGGGAAAAGATGAAATGAAACTAAGTGTAAAGGAAGAGCAGACTGTAAAGATAGAGTCGGGGCAGTTGTATCTTCATCCATCACAGTGAGTGTTAAGTGGCTCTGAGCTGTCTGGCTGCTGTGTCATTACATCCATAATGTCCGATGCCTCTCACAACACACACTATCAATCACACACATGCAGTCATACACACACAAACACACACACACACACACACACACACACACACACACACACACACACACACACACACACACACACACACACACACACACACACACACACACAAATACACACACACACAGTGGTTACTGGGGTTTCAAGTTTTGTTTTTTAAACAAGACATATTATGCCCATTTTACCACAGTTGATATGGCTCCTTGGGGTCTTAATGAAATGTCTGTAACATATTTTGGTCAAAATACCACAAGGATCATATAAATCTGAGCAGACCTCGTCAGATTGACCTGAAATTGCGGGAGTTGTTTTTTTCCACAGTTTTTGGGACGGTAGACACGCCGGATACCAAACAGATTTTGGTCAAACCAGGAAATTGCCAGAATACTGCTTATGAGCATCTCTTGCTAAATATCGACTCTGGCTGCTCTAATATTTGCTCATGCGTCCTGCTGGGCGAGTGGGCCGACACTGAGGGGGCGCTTGTGTGAATCTTAATGATTGTGTTAATCTGGGATGTCCACATGCCTTTGACAGTGTACAATGCTCTGTTTACCCGAAGCGCCATGCACTCATAATTACACACTGGAGACTTGTACACATTTGCAGACTTGTTGAAACCGCATAAATCTGATTAACATAACACTTTGTGCGAGTCGGTCCCAGTTCAGTCTTTTCTTGTGTTTTTGTCACTTCACACATGTGCTTTTGTTGTGTTTGTGTCCGTGTGGATTTCCAGCCACCATTGTGCTGAATGAGCTGAACTGGACCGAGGCCCTGATGGACGTGTTTAGAAAGAACAGAGAGGACGACCCGACACTTCTCTGGCAGGTGTTTGGAAGCGCTACAGGCCTGGCTCGCTACTTCCCAGGTAAAAAAACAACCAAAAAAAAATTAATATTTCACTTTCTAAGGTTTTTTTGCACATAGAGGGTTAATGGGAGGATTTTTGATACGATTTGCTTCGTCTGAAAATTGGTGCCTCCCGGATCTCGAATGTGAATATATCAAACACATTTTACTAATAATTTCAAAGATTCCTCCCAGTCCTAACTCTGTAATGAATTTCTTTCAAAGTGTATAAATCATATCTTGAGATCTCAGTGTGTAAAGCATTGGCCTTCAGCATATTTAAACCTCCAGCTTGCACAACAAAATGTGTCAACCAGGCTTATTCTGAAAGTTCAGCCATTAATTCATCCACATGTTTTAAATCTTTTTTGGCTTTTCACTGCAAAACACATCACATGCAAGTACAGCTTTCTGACAACGTCAATCCTCCTCCGTGTTTGCTTTTCTTCTGAAGTCACGTTTGATCTCGCAAATTTACATGAGATCTCAAATCTTACGTGCGTGGTCAAATTGTCCGGTGTGTGCGTTCTGACGATTAGATTGTTTAAAACTGTTAAAGCTGTGATTATGTCTGTTGTCTCCCTGGTTTTTAAAATCCATTAATAGTTGAATATCCATTAGAATCCACCAGGGCTACGTCCTGTCTGATCATGTCATATTGTTTGTGTTTGTCATTATCAAATTAGGGCTGATTATTATTTGGTGAATAAGGTAAAACAGATAGGGGAATATATCCAATTTCCTTTGTTCAGACTGGACAAATAAGCTCAATCAATTTATCTCTATTGCTCATTTTACTAAGATGTTATATTTGGTGCCGTATAGATACCATCACATTATCTTAAACTGCATCAGTGTAGTGCTGCTCTCTATTGTAAGCTTTTTTCGCTTCGGAGCCATTTCTATTCATGAGATTCCTTTCATCATTGACTCCATAGCTTTATGGTAAAAGTTTATGTCCAATATTCATGAACTATCATTAGCCCTGAATTTATCACTCTTTGTTTCCTTTTTTTTTTAACTGTTAGCATGCATGACAGGCAGTCACACAGCTTCCTACTGGTTTGTTTTCATGGTTCCCCTCGCTGACTGCATGCTGATAGAAAGCAACTGATCATTGTCAAAGCACGTGAAACCACTGCTCTGTGCCTTGCATCTCGATGGATACATTGTGGACGTATCTGAGTTTATCTCTTCACAAACAATATCAGCTGGCGTAAAACATGTTGTGAAGGGAATTTTATCCAACAAGTGAACAGTTAATATGGCAGAAATGTGAGGAAGTGTTTTTTTTATTCCCTCCCAGAATGTGTCCGTTTTTTCTATCGGTGAAAATAGAAAAAACGGTGACTGACAGCAAGTGCCTGCTGCTGAGCTGAATATGACACTAATATTCAACCTTGGTCTGACAGGCAGATGTGTGGGAAATCCAGATTAATGTTTTATTACCTTAATTATTAAGCCATCATGATAAACACACATTTTATATCCTCCTGAAGCTTCTCCATGGATGGATGCTCGTAAAACTCCCAGTAAAATTGACCTGTACGACGTCCGCAGGAGGCCATGGTGAGAAAACTGCTACACATACAGATGCTAGAGATATATCCTGAATGTTGATATGTAGTCCTCAGATTACAAAGCCTGTGTATTCAGGTGAATACATATAATTATTTAGTTTTATACAGCTGGTCAATAATCCGATTCAGTTTTTCAATTATCAGTAGAATTGCAAAATTACTATATGATTAAATTATACATATTATTTAGATTTTTAATCAGGAATTAACAGTCAAAGATTTCTCCTAGTCCTACAGCTGTAATAAATATGTTTCAAAGTGTGTAAATCATATTTGTAGATCTCAGTGTGTAAACCTTTGGCCTCCAGCATATTTCTGTTGCGCTGTGTTGTTGAGTGGGAGTCTCACTTCAGCTTGTCTATTCATTCATTAACGTCCATCCAGGTACATCCAAGGAGCCGCTTCCCCCAAAGATATGCTAATCCTCGTCGATGCGTGAGTTCATTTCTAACCTCAATGATCCATAACCTTCAGTAATGATTTCCATGATTATAATGCTTGCCTTTCTGGATTTGCCAGATAATTTGATGTATTTCCCAAGGCGGAGGGATTTCTAATTACACCAAGTTAATTCTCACAGGAGAGGAGCTGAGGAGACAGATTGCAGTGAGGAACTGTTGTGTATTTTTTTTCTTTCTCTTGCAGGAGCGGTAGTGTGTCTGGCTTGACTCTCAAACTGATCCGGACCTCGGTCAGCGAGATGCTGGAGACTCTTTCTGACGACGACTACGTCAATGTAGTTTATGTGAGTATTAATAAACCGTCCACTTGCTGATTCCCGGCTGATCTGTTTGTGTGAGGCGGGGGGGGGGAGCCTGATGCACACTGAGGAATGGGACAGCGTGATTGACAGATCACAATGTGCGCATGAATGGGCTTTTGACTTTATATGCCCATTCATGTATATCCAGATTTATTCAAATTAGGGCACGTACACACCCACACTAAGATGCTGCACACGTGCCCACAGACACACACACAAACACACAGACACACACTAGAGAGAGACAGAGAGATGGATGACAAGTAATGAAATATGGATTTCTCTCAGGTCCGGCCACCCTGAAACAGACCTTTAATGAAATACCCACTGCTCTATTTGGTGTTCAAGATTAAAACACAACATGTCCCCACCTCACCCCCTAACCCATGTTTTTGTGTGATTGTGTGTGTGTGTCTGTGTGTACACTCCCACTGCTCCTAAAGGAATTAAAGTGTACGACTCATTCATCACCCTCTTGATCTTTCCATCACTTTGTACTTTCATCACCCGGTCGTGCAATTCCTCTCAGTGTTTCACCACACACCTCCATTCGTCTCTTAGTGTCAATGAAAGATCTCCCTGTACATTGTGTGCCTCTACTCATCTGTACACAACGCTGCAACTTTCCTCTTTTCACCGCTCCCACTTTCTTTCCCTTCCTTTTTACTTTTCTCACCCACCAATCACTTCCATCAGCCCCACCATTTCTCCACTTTTTCATTTTCTGACCGTCTATTCCAGGCCGCGCGCACGTATGATTACAGAGAGAGCTCAGAGAGAACCAATCAGGAGGATGGTGTGATGCGTGGCTGGTTGCTTGTGGAGGTGTTTATTGAGATGGGTCTTTACAGAGAGTCTGGAGCTGTCTTGGTTCTCTCTGCTCAAAGACTGTCATCCGGACTCTTTTTCCTGTCCCCTGGGACCCTTTTGTCTTGGACGCAATTTACTCTGTTTCACGGTGGACTTGTGATTCTGCAAAGATGTGCAATTATCTGGGAGCTCATTGTGTGCTTGTGCTTCTCTGTGTGTGTGTGTGTGTGTGTGTGTGTGTGTGTGTGTGTGTGTGTGTGTGTGTGTGTGTGTGTGTGTGTGTGTGTGTGTGTGCCTGTGTGTGTGTGCAAGACAGAATGAGAGGGATTAGTTAAAAGAATGAAGTTTAACAAAATTCTGACCGTTTTGGTTTGTTTGAATTGTTTTCAAACTCCTCATCTGAAGCGTGTGATGCTTGTAACATGTAGTGTTGTGAGAAGGATGCTGAGAATCACTGGATTTCAGTGCTAAGGAGTTTTGTTTCAGTTTTAGTCTGGATTGGTTCCAACAAAAGTTTTTTCTGAGGTCTGTGAACATAGAGACATCAATGACGTTCAGCATTGTAGAAAACCCTCAAATGGGTATAATATTCTTCATCAAGATCCAACAATTATTCTTGGAGAAATCAATTACAAAACACATTCCTGGATCGGCACCCCCTGATCTGGATTCACACCGAAATTCAACATGTTCTTCCTTGGGTCACACCCCACCCCTTAGTAAAAATAATAACCAGAAGAACCAATGTGCTCTTACAGCTGTGTGTAAACAGAAGTGCATAATTTATCAGAAAGGTTCATAAAATGTGATGCGTGTTTATAATAGATATTGTTAGAGTCGTACTTGTAATATTCACTCTGGACTTCTCATATATTGGATTAACCTGGTGGGTCGTTTACATTCTGTATGATCATGTGATCGCTGATATTTCCTTCTCCATCTTGACATTTCTTTTACACACTGTTTCCTCATTGTCAGATGTCAGCAGAGTAACCTGGTGAGGAAAGTGTAATAATCACCTGCCTATAAAAAATAAGAGAAACACTAACACGTTATATTAAATGGGATTGATCCTTTAATTATCTTCATTCCACCACTCAATCTACCAGTCAGCAAACTATAAATCAGTGGCGGTCAATTTGTTCCTCCTCCGCCAAAACTCATTATTTCTTTCTCTCCGTCACCGTCTATCCATATCTGTTTCCTCTTTCTGTCATTGACTCACTTACTCACACACACACACACACACACACACACAAACCCACACACAGCGCCCTATGTCTGGCCCTGAGGGTGTTGCAACCTGACACTAAATCATTAATCTCTGATATTACCCATAAATCCCTCCTCATTAACAGTGGCCCAGGGACTTAGTTGGCATTTGGTCATGGAAGATGCTCACGCAAACTTCCTCAACAGCTGTGGCGGCTCTGAAGAATGCTGATGTCTGTTCCTGTCTGCTCGTGCTTTTCCCGCTCTATCCTCATCCTTTTACAATTTTTTTTCTCACTCGTGTTCTTGCTTCTTCCTCGACCTGGCGACTCCCTGAGCTGCCGTGGCTGTTAACCAGCCCCATCAGCCGTGTTAGCCAGTGTCGGCGCTGTTAGCCAGCGTCGCTGCGGTTGGCGAAGCCTGAGCACCGAGCAAGAGTGGCAGAAAGTCCAGTGGGATTAGGGTTTGAAGATTAGCCTTCTCTCTTGTGTCATCGCTAATCCATTCCCAAGGCCTGGACCATCACACACACACGGATATAAAAGCTGTTGTAATAGGATCACAGGGGAACAGTGGAATTTGTAGTAGATTTGTGCGCAAGGCCAATAACTCTATCTCACTGAGCAATCATGTGTTTTTTTAAGTAATTACAGTATGTTTTTCTTTTCACTGTTTTGTCCCAAGGGGCTTATCTACAAAAATAGTAACATTGTGTCACATGTAGCCTTAGAGCTCATTATTTCCTGTATGAGATACACCTTCTCATTGTCCTGCTTATAAATCAAGTCTTCACACCCCCCAACCCCCCACCCCCACCTCTCTTTTTCTGTCCTCTCCTCGCACTTTCTGCTCCTCACCCTCCCACATCTCCACCTCACCTTCCTCTCTTCTCCTTTTAATAGAATATGTGTTAAAAGGACCCCGTCTGGTCTACACGGGCAATTGTGTGAGCTTCCATTAAATCTGCGCGTGTGCATGTGGTGCACATGTGTGTTTGTTTGGCCGTGCCGTCGCAGCCGCCTCGATTCCGCCTTTCTTTGTCCAACCGCAGCCGTCCTGAGATGGCCTTTCAGTTCAATAGAGATGTGTATGTTTGTTACCGTCAATCTAAAAGGAACTTCAAGGCTGCCGGGCTCATTGGAAACACACGTACGCGCCCACGCACACAAATGGCGAGGGCTTTCTTTGCCTCGCCGCTTGTCTGTGCACATCAGTGTTTCCAGCCTCCCCACTGGCCGTCTCACAGAGACACATTGATTAGCTGAGATCGATGAGGTGCAGCATTGTTTTTGAAGACTTCTGCACCGCAATAGATGTGCTTCTTTACTACTGCTGTCCAGTGTCCTTCACACACTCTTATTATATAACATTGTCTGTAATATTATGTATTCTGTCAATTGCACTTATTGTCATTGTGAGCTCTTTAAATAATGTCCGTTGTGTTCATTTCAGGCCAAATTTAAACTTTCAGTTCAGATACTAAACAACAGGGAAAATATGGAGCATTAGTTTGACTTGGAGCACAGCTCAGTGTTGCTGATCAATGCTGGGTGAAGTGTGTGTGTGTGTGTGTGTGTGTGTGTGTGTGTGTGTGTGTGTGTGTGTCAGAGTGTGCATATGTGTGCTGTGGGGGGGGGGAAATGAGGAAGTCTCACCTTTAAAAAAAGATGGTGTTGCTGCCTAACCTCAGTCTTATTTAGCGGAATCTTGTTTCCATGGGTACCAAATCGTTGAGCTCCAAGGATGTGAAGCAATTAGTGGGGTTTGATGAATGTGTCTGTTTACCACTGCCTAATAACAGCCGAGGCCAGGTGGGAGTGCTTCGTGTGTGTGTGCCTGTGCGTGTGCCGCATTTATATCATTTGCTAGATATGTATACATGTTGTGGTCGTCTGATTAAACGTCTTCGCCTCTGCTCCCAGTTTAACACCAGGGTGAAGAAGACGGCCTGTTTCGAAAACCTGGTTCAGGCCAACGTGAGGAACAAGAAGCTGCTGAAGGACGCCGTGCAGAACATCACAGCTAAAGGAATAACAAACTACACCAAAGGCTTTGAGTTTGCTTTTGAGCAGCTGTCTGTGGTGAGATTTGATAGTTTCCTGTTTTTCAAAGGAAAGAACACGTTATGTTGTGGAAGTGTGAACGTGCAGCAGAAGCTTTCCTGATTGCATGTTACTTGTGATGCCTCCATATCTTCAGAGTGTTGTCTTTCACTGCCATCTGCTGGTTGAATGCGTTATTCTGACTCAACAGTCCACACACTTAAAAAGATTTAAGACGTTACAGATGAATGACCATTCCGAATAAGACTTATTAATAAACTGAGTTGTATACCAAAACTGCCTAAATATAAATGTATAATCAACTCAAAACCTGATCTTTTACATGATACAAGTAGTAAAGTAGTAGACAGTAGGTTAGATGTGTTGAATAGAAACTGTGTGGTCTGAGCCCTGCTGATGTTTCCATGATGCTGCAATGTTCACATTCTTTTTGAACAAACAAGGCATGATATGAAAGGTGGTAGGATCTTCAAAATAACAGGTTTTATCTTCGAGATATTCAAGAAGCTGAATGACGCTATTGCTTACTTTAATTTTCAACTGCCAATGGAATAATTATATTCAATTTGATTTGTATACACCAAAATCAAAACATGCATTATCTCAAGGCACTTCATAAAGTACGGCTGAGACCGCACAATTAGAACCCAACAGTTCCTAAGTAGCATCTGGCAGCAGATGAAAAAAAATCCCTTTCAACAGGAAGAAATCTCGAGCAGATTCAGACTCAGGGCGTGGGGAACATCTGCCTCGACCAGAGAGGAAAGTTGTGGAGCTCAACAAAATAACCAGGATTCATCCACTGGGGACTATGCATACGCACTTTTTAAGGGAATATTGCATTTCGCTTTTTGAGATACCTCATTATAAACCCATCAATGTGGGGTGTTTATCAAGTAAAGTATCAAGTAAAGGAGAAATGAGAAAATACAGTACATATCCCAGTGTATAAAAAGACTGAAAGTATGCGCCTTGTGCCAGATGGTTACTGGGCAATAATATCAATGTGTATTTCCTCCGACTAGCAAAATGTGAGCAGAGCAAACTGCAACAAGATCATCATGCTGTTTACTGATGGAGGAGAGGAAAGAGCTTCGGCCATACTGGAGAAATACAATGCTGACAAAAAGGTATCTAGATCACACACACACACACAACGGACATAAACTGCAGTGTGAATCGTTTGCTTTTATCTATGTGGATGCGCTCCATTGTAGTTTTTATGAGACTCAGCCTTTTTGAGCTCCCATTGGGTTGAAACATCCGTGTGCACTTCCTCTTTACCCAAAACTCTATGCAAGAGGCAGACAAGGCTTTTTGCATATTGTGTAAAACAAAGATCTGCTGACACATGCACAAAGTAGACAATATGAGAAGGTCACACACACTTCAGAAAACAATGACAGAATATTAAAAGGCCACATTAGGCAAAATGTAAGCATTCATATTGACTAAAAATATCTGAGACATTTTATTTATGACTGATTCAATATGAATTATTGTTAATCAGAAGTCAATGATGCATCACACTGTGATTTTATCATAATTTGTCTGTTGAATATGGTATTAAAATTGTATATAGGATAAAATTAGCATCAAACTAAAATTAGTTTGTAAATGAGGAAAAATGTTTAGAAAAGCACATCAGTTATTCTATTTTCTGTCTGTATATATTTTACTGTAGTAAGAGGAAATGTTGTTGAATTGAATCTCGTGCTCCAGGTGAGGATCTTCACCTTTTCAGTTGGACAACACAACTATGACAAAGGACCCATTCAGTGGATGGCTTGTTCCAACAAAGGTACAGTTCACATTACACATCAGTGAGTGTTATTGTCAATTAGTGATAATCTGAGTATTAGATTTTATTCGTTAATTATTTCAAATGAATTTAATATGATTACACCTGACCCTCATGATGCAGCGGTCGACACTACAAATGTATATCCTGCATTGTTTCTTCCCATTTCCTTGATGTGTACTGGTTATCCGTTGCATTCTAGAAGCTTTTTGTCTCATCATTTTTTCAGGTTACTTCTATGAGATTCCTTCTATTGGCGCCATCAGAATAAACACGCAGGTACGTTCAGCAGACGATTTATTCATTTCCTCATTCATGATTTAACGTTTGTACAGAAACCTTAATCTGGGAAATACAACACTGCTGTTTGTCAAATGTAGGAGTACCTGGATGTCCTGGGCCGACCCATGGTTCTGGCAGACAAGCAGGCCAAACAGATCCAATGGACCAATGTGTACCTTGATGCCCTGGTAGGACATCACTGTTTAAGTCCCAAGGGGTGATTGTTAATTCATGACCTACCAGTTAGAACGTGTGAATTTTAGAAAACCCAACACAGTTCTTTTTAGACACCCACACAATTAATCCAGTCAGATCTTATCAATGCTGGTGATCACACTCAGCCCATGTTTTAATTCAGATCCTCTTCTTCACCATGCTGTGAGATAGGACACCCCCCACCCTTGTTGCCACCATGTCCTCATGGACGTCTGAGCAGATGACTGCAGGCTGACCCCATCATTTTCAATCGGGCGTAACAGAAACCCCATGAATATTAAATTTAAATATGATTAACTTGAAACTTTTTGCCATGTCTCTCAAAGAGTTGAAGTTCTGAACACGTAACTAGAGCCGTAGTCCTCATCTCCTGTGGCCGCAAACTTATCAATCACCCCTCGTTTATATTTAACAGCTGAATGACGCTGAAATATAGTTTTTTGTTTTAACGTGATAAGATTCCCGAGTTGAGGAGTCGTGTGTTTGCTTTTATCTCCATCAGGAACTGGGTCTGGTCATCACGGGAACACTCCCTGTCTTCAATAGAACCATGACCGTAGATGAAAAGCATGGCGAGGTACGGTGACCTGTTTTTTCACAGCGTTTTTCTAGTCTTGATGAACACTTGCCCATTCACACACACTCATTTCATCTGTGAGCAGCACTTTCTCTATCTCACATACTCCCACACGGCCGGCATAGCTGTCAGGATTAAGTTGGGGCTCAGTATCTTTCCCAAGGACACACGGAACGGGGAAGAACGGGGGAGAATCGCTGTACTTCTGTTCAGTGGACAACCCACTCTCTACCTTCTGAGACACACACATTGTGGGTGGAGTCAGCCGATCTGATAACAATGTTTTTATCAGTCTCTTTCTCCCATTCTCTCAGCACCAGAACCAATTGATTCTGGGTGTGATGGGGATCGACGTGTCTCTGGATGATATCAAGAAACTCACGCCACGCTTCACTGTGAGTTTTACACCCACGTGTGAGAACACGCTCGCAAACAACAACACGTATCCAACTTCTTATAGTCTTCTGACAACCTCACATGAATCAATCAAACTTAATTTATATAGAAATGAAGTGACTCACAAAACATCGGAATGTTCAAAATTAATTAAAAACATTCAGATGTAGAGATTTAGAAATGATTGTGACACAAAGCAGATAAAAATAGATAATAGTGATAAACAAATAACTTTAAATAATAAAACTGCACACATATAAAACACCACATAAAATCCTGACTAAACAGGTTGGTTTCTAATTTAGTTTAAGAGTATCTACATGTTCCTGCTCCTCTCAGATCCTCTGAAGGGCTTCTACAGTGACTCCAAGAGTAACGACTGCAGTGACACTGTATGTTGTGGTTGTGATGAATTACAGACACCTTATTGTCTGTTATACCCGTTGTCAGTACAGCACAGTACATGTACAAGCATCAAGTGGTTTATTTGGACAGAAAGTTTGAATTTCCCTCTCCTCTGTTCATCTCTTGTATCAGATTGGTCCAAATGGATACTACTTTGCCATTGACCCCAATGGATACGTCCTGCTGCACCCCAACCTCCTGCCAAAGGTAATGACAGCCGGCCTGGTGCATCACTCTGTGTGGCCCGGCAGTGTGGCAATGTCTGGAAACATTATATAATATTCTGACAATTCCACATGGTTACTCCTTACACTTAACGAACAGCACACAGGCCAGCAAATGGTGCGGAATCTTTTCAAACTTTTATATGTGCTGTCACCTTATCAGTCTTCATAAAGACAAACCATTACCAAGTTAGAGCAGGACCTGATATCATCAGTCCTCAGACGTCAGCTAGAAGGTCACTCATTACCATGCGGGGTAGAAGAGATATGAAGGATATGCAGACTTGGCAATAGAATGGCATATATGTTTAAGAATGAAGGATGAAAAGAGGCACAGTGGCATATAGTGGAGATAATGTGTTTTAAAGTGAAAATAGTACACCCCGTCTAAATTCATTTGCTCCACTGTGAGAATATATCAAGGCACTGCTGTTGGTATTTTCTCACTTATTCAGAGTAACTTGTACGAGACGTCTGGCTCACCTTCAAGCAGTTAAACGATTTCAACAGTATTAATAGCAACATTAAAGTTTGAAATATAGAAATTGCCACTTTGGTGACTTTGTATCGCCTGTGTTGAACCACCACAAGCCCCCTGAGTCATCTAACTCCTCACATGAATGCAGCGGGACAACTAGCCACGGGCAGGTATTAAGATGCAACCCTGTAAGAAATTAGCCATGACCCCCATGAGAGCTTTTCCAACTCACCCCTCAGTAAATCCCTCTCACTGCCTTCAGCCCGAGGCAATGCAAACTCTGACAGGCCGCTCCGTGGCCATGTGCTGCCCAGGACTGAGGGGGGGGGTCATGATTTTCAGAGGCGGCCACCTTCCTCAATCTGAAACACTGGAGACACACACTCACGTCCCATCCATCATTTCACAACCCTCCACGATGTAATCAATCAAAGCACAGTTAATCAAGTTTAAGTTTAGATCTTGGTTCAGAACTAGTTGTTTATGAAAATATGCTACTAGTTCTCTCTCTGGAGAAAAAACAAAAAAGATAGTAGACGAGTGATAAGTGCTGTGTTTGTGATATTAGGCTTTGATAATTTCCCACAGCACAGTGCGACACATTTGTCGACTTTCAAATGCATCACTATGAATCTGTGTCTATAATTTCCCCAGAAAAGGATTGGGAACAGGAAGCTCAGGCTCAATGATAAGTATGCTGTCACTTTCCATGAGGTGAGACAAAGTAGAGGTACAGTGCTGTGCATTGGATTAGTGATCCCTAAATGTCGCAGTGTGGAATTGACTGTGTCGTCTCCCCATAGCTGTTCTTTTCATTGTAGATATAGAAGCAGTAGAGCAGCAGCAGCACTTTTTGCAGGGGTTCTGGATGAACTTCCCGTGTGTGTGAATTTTGTATTTGTGTTTGTGTTGGAAAATATTGTGGCAAGTTTGACACTAAAATAAATTGGGAGATACCCCGGTCATTTGCTAGTCACCTATAGACACCTCCATAGGTTTTACCCGGATGTCATTTCTAATGGTCTTAAACATTTGACGATAGTATTTGCCACTTTTATGCAATCACAAACACACACACAGACACACACACACACACAAAAACACTCACCAACCACCAACAGCCGTTGTGTGTAAGAGTCAATCACTCGCTGTCTTAGTGAATCAGAATTTGTGAATGCTGATGTTGACCTTGAGCAATTTGAACATTTCTCTTTCATTGGTCTCTCTCTCTCTCTCCCACACACACACACACACACACACACACATTTTCACACACACACACACACACACCTCCACTGTTGCAGGAGTGTTTTTATTTTGATCTCACACTTCAGCTCACCTCATCTCTTGCTGACAAGCCTCTCTTTTTACCCTCTCATCCTGTCTTCTTAGTCTTGTTGCTCTTCTTTTCTCACTCCATATTTCTCATTTGATCTCTTTCCCTTTTCAATTCACACCATCCAGTGTTCCCGTTTCCTGCCGTGTTGCCTGTGTGTGTTTGATGTTTCATTCTGTGTCAGCCCCGCATCGCTTGATCTCTCATTCCTTCTCTTCTCATTTCCTTGTTGACATGCATCATCGTCATCGTCTTCCTTTGCTGCTCCATTTAAATTCACTTACCACCAAATGTAAGGAACTCAACTCGTGCACTGTAGCGATTCACACTTTATCGAGTTAATGCTCTAGCTTCCTTTTAAAATGAAATCAAGTAATGTTGTAACATAGTATTTATACGTATAGCTACCTTTTTAGTCAAATTGCAAGCTGACTGCAGATTTGCCTGTTAATCTAGCCGGGGGTGGACAAACTAATTTTCGACACATGGGAGGTTAGGCCAATTACTGATGTCCAATAATGTATATATACATAACGTCATACTGAACCAAAATGTCTGGAAACTTTGAGAAGTGCAACCTTTGAGTTTATGTGCCGGCTTCCTTGCATGCTTTAGGAAATCAGGGGGTGTCAACTTCTCTGGTGCTATTTTTAGTTCAGGAGGATTATTGGCAAGCCAACAAAGTGCAAATGTTCTTTGGAACTCTAAATTCACATAGTTGTATTTCTGTCTTGTTTACAGTTTTTTTTACTGTAACATAATGCTGTGGAAAGGAAGGGTAAAGAAAAAGTCTCTTCATCCTTTGTGCCAGACTACACCACCATGAGAGGGACGCCTCACTTCAGTCTACTTGGCACATCCAGAGTCACATTTTAAGCATTTAATTGTTTAAAAAACTCACTTTCAAAAATCTAACAGAATTAAACCAACATTTAAGGCCATGTATTCTGCAAACCTGCAACAAAATACATTCTTGAAAGTAACCAACACTATGTTCTCATCGCATCACTCCACATTTCGAGGACAGACTGGTATCAGATTCCATGTACTGCTGTTTTATAGAGAGGCACTAGATTACTGCTACCATTTTATACCACCATAAACCCACTCAGACGTATAGGGTTTTTAAGAGGGGACATTAATAGGGTGCAGTGTCACTTTGTATCAAATCCAAATCGGCTGTGTCTGGTGTCACAGATATGTTGTCAAAAAGCTGCCATGTGGTTCCCGCTATAGTCTGTACACCTGGGATTTGATTAGATTCACATGCAGCATTGAACACAAAAGAACACTGTTGCTCAAATAATTGATGTCCACTACACATTATTTTATGCAATGGTATTATTAGTTGTTGATGGATATTGCTCTCTGTGGCTGATTGCCATGATATAATCCCATCGCTGAATAACAAGAGTAAAATGGTCCACTGCATTTTATATTTTACTGTATCAGCTCAGCACGCTTTCGATGGAGCGATCTGAATGTGGGTTATTATTACATCATAAAATTTGCCTCCAGTCAAACTTGGCTCGTGATCAGCCTTAAGTAAAGGGTTCTTTCTTTGGCATCAATCCTATCATGTGTCATTTGATTTGTTTGCGTGTAGTCGTATTAAATCGTGTCATGTGTTTTTCCCTTTCTACAGAATCCCAAATTCCAGGAACCTGTAACTCTTGACCTTCTGGATGCCGAGCTTGAAAACGACAACAAAGTGGAGGTAGAGCATGCAAATATATGGAATTCTTCATACCAGCACATGCACACACATAAAACCCACACACATACGCAAGATACACATCAGGCAGGTATACAGGTACCAGATGTCTCATGTCTCCCAATAAAGCCTTCATGTCCAGTCTCTGCTAGTGATTTACTCAGTGTCCCTCACTTGTTTGGATGAAGTGATGACACAGAATGTTGTCAAATCAGCTGATACTCTGTGAATCAGATCCAGTGTGACTGACACTAAACTGTCTTTGTCTCTGTCTCTCTTTGTAGATCAGGAAAATGATGATCGATGGGGAGATAGGCGAACGAACCATTCATACTCTGGTTAAAACTCAGGATGAGGTAAGAGAAAATGCGCTGCTGGGGAACTTTATAAGTGTTTCATCTTTTACTGGTGTCCTATCACATTTTTGCAGATGCAGATTAACCAGGAGAATTGTTCTCTGATATTGTAAAGTCTACAAACTGTGGTTGACATCAATATGTATGTAGATAGTGTTGTAACTACAATGCAATGTTTTTGCCAATTTGTCAACCTATGTTATTTATCAGGTTAAGGTTATTGTTTTTTTTTTACTTAACCAAAATGTCATCATTAAACCTACATTTAAAACATGTAAACCTTATTCTTCCCACCAGCATTATGTGCTTGTCCACATTTAAGAACAGGTCACTGCTGCTTGTAATTCAGCTCTTTTTGCCTTGACCATAGAATACCATCCACTAATATACTTAAAGAAAACACAAATTAAACTTTTCAGATTTTCACATGTTTTCTACTTTTGAAAATGGATAAAAAATGAATAAAAGTCAAATAAAAATAATAATTTAATTAAAAAATATATATGGATCATGTTTGGGGTTGTTATTGTTCAATCGAAAATAAAAGTTGAAATATGTTAATAAATACTGATCATGTTGGGGCTTTTAAAAGTAAATGATACAAAAAAATGACGTGACATTAGCAATACAAATCAGTTCTGAATGCCAGTTCTTGTGTGTTTTGTTATCTCTGGCAGAGATACATAGATAGAGGAAACCGGACCTACACATGGGCTCCAGTCAATGGAACAGATTACAGGTGAGGGAGCCAAGTCTGTAATATGTCGTAATGCTTCATTCGGCTGCTTGACTGAGGACGACCTACTGCCAGCAGCAAGAGCTCTGCTGCTGATGGAGGACACAGTTTGAACCAACAGGGGGCGCTCTTTTGTTTGTAACATCAGACTGTGTTTGGTTAACAGGGAAAACATTAATAGTAAGAAATTGTTTTTGCATTTCAATCCTGGACTTTGGATGTGCATCTTTACTAGAAATAGAATATCATCACTTTTTAAAGTGCTTCACACAACATTTTGGAAGATATTGAATTGCGAATTTGAACTGGAGAAGAGTTGAGTTGAGTGTCCAAAACAAATAAATAATTCTAATAACTTCCATAAAATGCCATCATCAGCATCATCATCATCCTCATCACTCTCACTGTTTGTCTCTTCTGCAGCCTGGCTCTCGCCCTACCTAAATACAGTGAACACTTCATTCAAGCTAAACTGGGGGAAGACATGAAAGAAGCCATGTGTGAGTACAACAAATCAATCCGGTTTTATTTGTCCTACGCGTGCAGCTATCTCAGTCTTTGGGTTGTGCTCTTGAGTGTCTCCACTTGCTTTGTATTTCTTGTTCCTCGCCGGAGCCACTCCTTAGTGTTCGCTGCTCAGATCAGCAGATCCCCACTGTGCTTTTCTTTTGTAGTGTAACCCGCTGGTCAGTCGGCCCCTCACTCCCACACACACTCATCCACATGCCCCCCCCCGCCCGACCCTGCCCAAAGCAGTGGCTCTTTTGATCTTGTCCACATTTCGCTCTCCTCTTCGTCTTCACTCCCGTCGACTGGCCCTCCTCCTGGCGCAGGACAAGACGAAACCTCCCTCACCTCCTCTCCCTGCTCGTTATCGCCTTGCCTACAGAACCAAACTTCTCTTATCTTCTCCTACACTCTTTTTCAGTATAGTCCAGTAATTCTGTCTCTATAATTCCGTGTCCTCAGGCTCATCTTCAGGGGGAACAGACAGACTTAACTTTTGGATTTTTTCTCTCTCTGTGCCAGGGTCTCTGCTTTTCTCTGTCTCTTTATCTAATCTGTAAATCTGTCCTCACCTCGTTCTCTTTATTTCTCCGAACATCTCTCTTCCCTCCCTCCATTTTTGTCT
Organism: Limanda limanda; assembly: GCF_963576545.1. Classification (NCBI taxonomy): domain Eukaryota; kingdom Metazoa; phylum Chordata; class Actinopteri; order Pleuronectiformes; family Pleuronectidae; genus Limanda; species Limanda limanda. The sequence goes on from NC_083643.1 coordinate 12,747,787, forward strand.
TTTTTACTTCAGCTTATTTCTTTGCGCTCTCAAGGCTGTCTTGCTGAATGATTCACCGATGGTGCTTCTCCTGACAGCTCAAAACACAACTAATATTTTCTCATAAATCACAAGGAAAAATATACACCCACACTGAGCTGTGCATGCAACGGTCACAATTTCTATCTTTTTCTGCATTGTCTGATGCCACATTTTCCCATCTCTGCTGCCTCTACTCTGGATTTTACAGCTTCTACTTGGGGCAAGTACTAATTGTTCTCCTGCATAAGCATATTTTTTACTTTACTTGCTTGCATGGTTGTATTTCACAAAGTATTTAGTGATGGACGACAGTGGAGCATGAATGCTAATGATGCCTTTATAGAAGTCCGGATGGATGCTTTGATCAAGGGCTGTAATTAGCAGAAAAACACAGGATTCAGCACAGAACCATCTGGCTTTAGTGAATTTTTCATAACTTTGATGTGACTCCACAAAGCCTACACTCCTGATGGCGGAGTTATTCCAGCAGATGAGATTGTGACTGAGCGCTCCGGCCCGTGCATCACTCCCTCTCTGCCATAACGAGTCTGTCACTGTGCCATAAAGGCTGTCAGAACGTTTACAGGCCTGTTAAAGAAAGTAACACACCATGCCTTGCTGCCACAGACTGCTCCGATAGGGATTTGGGGACTCTAGAGTTCTCTGTGCAGCCGTGTAGAGTTTCAGGCTGGAGCCAGACCACCTCTACCTCCATCCATCTTACCACTTCCCTGCAGTAGGTGCTTCCTGCAGCCACCTGTCCTGCTAATACATGAGGGAGGTTCCTCAGCCAAGGGTGTGATGGATGAACTTAGAGGTTGTTTTTCTTTTTCTCACCCATACAGTTAAAGTACAGTATTTGCTGAATAAATGACCTGATACTGGGGTTGTCGAGAGACGCTGACAGAGAATTAAAGAGCAAAGAATAGAGAGCAAGAGTATGGTGTGGAAAGCAATTGGACTTATCGACACCCCGCTTAGTCTTTAGTGTCAGAAGGACAATGAATCTGCCTGTTATGTTTTATGTGGAGGACATTGTTTCATCCTGCACCAGATTTCCATGACCCCGAGGAAGCTCAGTGCTCCGTAATTGTTTTTGCAGACTGCACCGCACAACTTCATATATTTTAAAGGCCAAGTCCAAACTGTCTTCAGTTTAAGAGAGCAGTGACTGATGGCCATCGGTGCCTGTCATGTCATTTACGAGAAAAGAATTACCAGCCAGTATTTTAAATGAAATCCAGAGCCAGGGCAGACAACGCATTGACTGTAGTAATTTCCTTTTATTACTTCTCTATGTTTACATGTTGTTGTCCTAATATAGTCCCCTACTTATCATTACATTTATAATGTTCCTAGAAAGTGCACTCCATCTTTCTTTGTATTTAATGTTTGTCTTTTAGATATATTGTGTTTCTACTGCAGACTAGTATCTTATTACAAGTTTTTAGAAATATTCATGAGTTTCAGCAGATTTTCCGAGGTATGACATCACTTCTAACATGATGAATGGATTTTTATCATCCTTTGTCTCCCCCCTCCCCTTTTCTCCTCCCCTCATCTCGCTCTCCCTGGGGGTCACAACAGGGCAAGGAGGCAAGTATTTCTCAGTCAGTTATTCTCTCATGGTCCCCCATCTGCACTTCCATCCACTCTCTCTACCTTCATTCATCACCTCATATCTGGCCAATATTGTATGTGTCCGTTCATGTGTATGTATGCATGTATGGGGGCAGGGGGGTATGATAGAGTATGTGCACTACGTGTGTCCATGTATCACGCTGCATTTTCTTTAAAATTTGATATGACCATCTAATTGTCAAGTGAGCCTGGACTCCGAAAAATCTCACAGCATGAATACCAGTGGGATTTTTTGTATCATTTCATAAATCGAGAATAGTCTTTATTGCACTCACTGTGATCTACCCACTGCGGTGATATAAAGTGGGATACTTCACAGTTCTGTCAATTATAAGCCTGAACCAGATGTTTCTGTGTTTCCAAAAGCAATGGAGACGATGCAGCTGGATAGGTTTGATGAATTTGGTCACACCTACATCGCTCCGAGGTGAGTGACTCTTACTCTACTGTACAGCCCCCTTTCAATGTGAACAAATGCTGAGAATGAATAAGATCCCACAAAGCAAAGTAGTTCTGGGCCACACAGTCACACTGCCACACTGTCATCTGGCCCATATACCACAAGGAGCAGCCCACTCTTCTTTGCCAGATCTGGGCCACAGCTAAGCTATAGCAATACATGTCACCCAAAGGTGCCAAAGGTTTTGTGCTATTTGGGCCGTATTCACTATTTACCCCATGGGCCACTTCAGGGTTAACATCAGGATTACACTTTTCCTAGAGAGCGCTGCATGTTTGCTGAAAAACAAACACACCCACAACAAACGTGGGCCACATTTGCTGTTTTAGGTTCACTTGCATTCTGTCCGGGCCACAAGGAGGCCAGATGCTACCTGGGGACATGGATTGAAACTGATCTATAATGTTTCTTCAGGGAGTACTGCAAAGATCTGAAGTTGTCCCTCAACAACACCCAGTATCTCCTCGACTTCAATGAGTACATCGAAAGAACCCCTCCAGAAGCATGTGAGTCATGTTGCTTTCTGATATGTCCAGAAATAGCAGTGGAAGTTTTTGAGTATGCACTCGTGCTTGATACGTTTTATTGACCGTCTCGGTAGAATTTCCCTGATCTCACAATGGTCAACAGCTGAAGGTCAAAGCGTGACTCGGCTTATTAGATTAGTGTTGTCTATAAGCACAGTGACATCAGCCACATCGACCGGGTTTCCTAGAAGCCTGATGCTGTCATGCCACACAGTGACTCACAATGTTGGATTCATCATCATCTAATGGATCCCACGCCTGGTATGGCTCACCACCGTCATCAAGCTAATGGATTGAGGTATCCTTGATCCGTTTTAACCCAAGGTCAAGTCTTACACTCAGGCGTTAATGCTTTTCTTGCTACAGCCGGTGCATTATGTTGAGTCTTCATGAAAAGTTATGGAGTTATGGAGATGATGAACAGTGCTCAATAAAGACGATGTGTTGGAACTACTTTGAACTTAATACGCACATATCATTCTCCTAAGAGTACTTTTCTATTTGATTCAATACACTGTAATCACCTCTCTCCTAAAGCTACAACAGCCAGTTCTTCACGTCTCCCCACTTTATGATTTCTTGACAATATCATTTTCCCCCCTCATGTGTCTGAGGAGAGGATTTGGTTAAACACACCTGCTCTTTCTCAGAGCCGCACTTTCACCTTCATTCACTTAATCACTAGTCTTCCCATTATTCCCACTGTTGGCCGTTGAACAGATTTACTGCAGAAATCCCTCTGCAAGCCAAAAGCACATCATTTGTTTTTCACTTTGGCCCCGTCCATATTTTAAACAACAGGCTGCCATCGCCTCCATTACCATATTTCTCTATCAAGCGCTCTCATTGTGGTGTTGTAAAATGTGTCTTAAAGGTAACGTGTCCCTGGTGAGTCGGCTGATCCTGGACGCAGGTCTGACGGCTGAACTGGTTAAACTTTGGAATGAGCAGAGTGTGTAAGTGTAAATCCTTTCTTCTGGTCTCTGCAATGCAAAGAGTCATTCTCAGACTTTATTAACAAATGTTTTCACTCTGTAGCATTCTGCTTTACCTATATGACCATAACTGATGCTTATTTCATGACTGAGCCAGTTTTCTTTCATTCTTTTCTGCTCTGTGTGATTTGATCACGTCCGACGAGTGAAACGCGATGAAAGCAAAAGCACAAAATCTATATCACACCCAAACACACGGAGCTCTGCCAAGACATGCCAAGAAAGTACAATTATTACATCTGTCTTTCCTCTCATGCTTTGCCTCTTTGCACACCATGTGCACAGGGTTAACATTAGGGGATGTAGAGATGCAATTTTGCATCTGCGTGATTCACTTTGATGTTTGATTGGATGTTGTTTTCCCCTCGCGCTCAGGGATGGGATTGTCGCCAGGTTTGTAGCCACAGATGGAGGAATCACGCGGCTCTACCCACGAAGGTACTCTCTTCTCTCGCCTCTCGGCTTTCACATCTTGAATTAGCTCCCACGTTTTCTAATAGCACAGCCACTTTTGTCCAAATGTCTCCGTGATGTGAGATGAAAACGGACACCGACTGTAATGCTCTTAGGTTTAGCACTTTTGGCTCGTTGACTCACCTGCTCCACTGGGTGACTTTCCAGAACAAGGAGGGTTAGACACTTTCAGCTGAAACCCCGGAGCTTGCCAGGCCCGTACGGGACGTGGGTCAAATCCACAAATCCAGCAGCCAAACGCAGCTCATTTTCCTCAATTTCCTGCTTGAGTCTGAACTATATTTGGGGGCCTCCCCTTTGCCAGAATATAACATTCCAGCAGAAGATGAATGTGTATTCCTCCTGACAATAAAAAAAGCTAAATAGTTCTTGCTTTTAATGGATCACGCCCTTGTCATATATCAGCTGCACTGTCTTCGATGACTAACATTTGGCTGCAGATTAAAATATAAAGTGTTCAGATAGATCAAACACATTCACTCTTGTTTTTAATGCATATAACTGTCCGTATATAACAGTATGTGTCTATATTAATGTTTCCAGTGCTGCGGAAGAGTGGAGCGAGAATCATGAGCCGTACGAGTCCAGTTTCTACAAAAGGACCCTGGACAATGAAATTTATATTTTCACAGCTCCAGCTTTCAACAGTAAGTTTTTTTTTGAAAGGGGTCAAAGGATGTGTATGTGTGCGCACGTTTCCGTGCACGATGATCCTCAGTGTGGTCTGGCACCGAGCCTATCCTGCGCTCTCCTGCCTTTGGACGTCATCCCAACCCTGCTGGCAGAGATCACACTCTCAGGCCTCTGATATCACTCTCTTTAATCCTTCATCTCTCCCCGCTGTGTCTTTCAGCACTCATCCCTGCCCGCCCCTCCCTTCCTCCCACTCCGTATTCTTCCTGCTATCTCCACTGATCTGTCTAACACACACCAGGACCGGCAAATGTCAGTGTAGCGCCGCCATAGCCACACATGACTGGATTAACACATGTATCGGCCTGACAGACTCTCCACTCCACGGGCATAACTTACAAGAGGCTAAAAGTGTGCGGAATTTCCCAAAATAGATTAGACCAATTTTCCGAATTCCAACTGGGGCTGCTGGCTCTCTTCGTGTACTTTTCAACATAACTTCAGAATAATTGTCATGATTGCTGTTTCTCTTCCTTTGTGTGTCCTGTCTGAACTGCAGCGGAGGCAAGAGAGCCTGTTTCTGAGCCCTGTATTCTCGTGAGCAAATCAGTGGACCTCACCATCGACAAAGTCACACTCAAACCAGCAGGTCCGTTTGGCTGATACCAGGCCGAGTTTCTCTTGTGGTGCGAAACAAATGAAAAGATCTAACAGCTCATTCACCCCACTGTCTGTTTTGTGCTTGGTTCTGCAGTGGTCGGAGTGAAACTCAATGTCTCCTTCTGGATGAACTCTTTCATGAATGCTACTCTGAAACTGAATGTAAGTTGTGTTAATAAAGGTGATTTGTGTTGTATAAGCTAATTCTGACACCTTTAGTATTAGCCTTGGCTAAATGACATTGGTCTGTCCTGTCAGTAGTATTTTTTTTACTCACTTACATTACTAACAATGAATATGATGATTTATTACGTTTTATTTCCAAGCATCTTTGAAAAACACAATATGCTTGAACAAGCAACAATTTTCAAAGTATGTTCAATGATGTGTAGCTTTACTCTAAGCTTTAGAGTTAACAAGAATAGAAACATGGAATCAGGAGATGGATTTTGGATGTATAATTGACTCCTCTGTGTAAGTTGTGGCTCCTTAACAGACAATAATTGAGAAAAATCTTGTTCTACCAATGGTTCACTTTTTATTTTCTACCTCTTAGTGCAAGGATGAAATCTGTGGCTGCCTGAAGAATGACAAGGTAAAGAAATACAGCTCATTGGAACTAATCTATTTTCAACTTTTGCTTTGAACATGTTTATCAACACCATTCTCTATGCAATGCTAACAGCTTCGATTAGGACTTTCATATTGCATAAAGAATAAGAAAAGTTGGGATAAGTTTTTTGCCTGCAATTTAATTCTTATTTAAGTTTGAATATTATCTCTTTTTACAGTATTGCTAAATGGACTGTATCTATATACACTTATCTAGTCTTAATGGCCACTCAAAGCACTTAAGAACACCATCACAGATACACAAATGCAATTATAATTTTTAATTGCCTTTGCAAAGTGAAATACGAATCGTTGCTTTCTGAATGTTTGCGGTGCAGGACGTGATGCACACAGAAATCAGTGGTGTGTTCTATAGTCTTTGTTATTGATACGTCTTCAGTCTATGTCTGTTCACTGCCAGTCTCCTGACTCACTACCAGTCAGGGAGCATCCAGCAGCAGCTGATTCCACACAGCCAATATCAGGGTCTCATTTGCTCACAATGAAAACTACAACCAATAACAGCCAAGTGGGATCAACAACAAACAAGTAGCTGCTATTGTTTAAGGCTGTGACTTGTCTAGTTCACCAAAATTGAACTCCACGCAAAGCCAGCTGCAGATTTGCTTCACTACAGTAAGCGATTGTTTTATTGGCCACCTGGCTTGCTCATAGAAATGAAGGGGGGCGAAGGTTCATCACTGCTTCATTCGCGTATATGTGTGACCGTGCTCTTACACCGCAAGTCACATTCACACATTCACACAGCAGCACTTTTTTGTTACACATCCCTCACATTGCGACAGAACAGCTCTCAGGGGCAGTGTAGGGTCCGTGTCCTTGCAGACTGTGTGAACCGGGGATCGAACAACCAATCTTCTGGTTTGTGGACCAAGTATCTGCCAATGGAATAAACTTATGACCTGTATAAGGCTACAATTTATGACTTTTAGATTACGAGACTGATACATTGCTCTAAAAAAACAGATTTTCAGTTTCCACTTCATCATGACCACTTGGATCTGTAGCATTTTTAAAGCCTTCATCTTTTTCCCCGGCAGCATGTCGACTGTGTGATCCTGGACGATGGAGGATTTCTTCTCATGTCCAATCAGGATGAGTACATCTCTCTGGTGAGCAACCCTCAGCCCTTCTCTTTATCTCATCATAGCCAATGTACTCACCACTTATCTTTTTCCCTGAACCATCACTGATAGCAGTAATCGGTAAATCATCAGTCAATAAAACATTAAGTCAAAATCAAGACTTTGCCAACATTCATATTTCTTACATTTCTCCACTTCTGGATCATCTTACCTTTTTCACAGGAATCCATCAATCTTACATACAGGTCAAATAAAGGGCTCATGGCTCGGCTAAATTATGAGAATGGCCTGTTAGCGCAGACCGGTTTGAAAGCTCCTGTAGGACGACAGAACATCCATTTCTCCAGTAAAGTAAAGCACTAGCCACTGGAGGACGATCAAAGGAGAGGCTCTGATGGGTTTTAGTCAGTCATGGAAGCTGTAGTGAGCCGAGTCCCCTGTGTATCCGGGAAGTCAGGGAGGCTGTGTTGCCTCCACTTTTTCAGGCTGCTGGAGGCCCCTGTGTGTCAGAGGTAGGATATACGGAGGGTTTTGCAACATTTCATGTCAGTGAAGAAAGGACATCTGTTCCCTTTGATCCATTCCAACAGTCACATTGTCTGGCATAGAGTTTATGCTCTTTTAAATTTTAGAATAAGCCCCGTCCTATCGCATTTTCACATCCTGTTATACGTTTTGGGTCCAATGGGATCATGCAAAAATATTTAGCTGCCTTTATGCCTTTATTGTATAACAACAGCTATATATTATTATATTTTACCTACAGCTAAAAGATCAAAGACCTTTGCTTTTATCAGGGCATCAAGTTTTTGAAAAACACTCTTATAGACTCACGGTGAAAACTAAATTCATCTGAGGCTTAAGTCGGTCTCAGAAAGGTGGTGTCCCTCATGTTACTCATTACAAACTACTTTACAAAGAAAAAATGTATGTAAAATAAAATAGGTAAAGCAAAAGACAGAATGTAACATTATACAAAACAATGGTCGCACAGTTGTAAAATATCCATTCCAACACATTTTTTCAAAAACTTGTCTCGTTGCAGTTTGATAGAAAAAGTGATTAATTCCATTTGATATATTTTTTAAATTAGTTAATCCTGTCAAAAAGTGCATCCACAAACCCCAGATTGCTCATCCTGGTCTGAAGCTGCTTCTGAAACTTTGAAGTGACCTTTTCTGATTGTCATCATCAAGTCTTGTATTGGCAATCTTCCTTCTATCTTACTCTGCTTCACCTTTAACCTGGCGTCATGGTTCGGTGAGCTGAAAACCCGGCTGTCACACTGACAGCAACATCACATCAACACATGGTGACACTGTTGAACCCCCGCTCCACCTAATCTACTTGATCTAAGGGTGAAAGGTCATGGCAGTGGCACACGCTACAACATAAGCATGGCAGGCTGTCGAAAAAACAACTCACTGGGCTCGTCCTGATTGACGTGTACATGCAAATTCTCCACGTGCTAGGGTGATGGTGGTGGCTAGACAAAGATGCATTTATTGTGTTCAAGCAGACTCTTATATTGCCTTTATTGACTGGTTTTCTGATTTGTGCATTAACTCATGTAGATAGGTCAGTTCTTTGGCGAGGTGGACCCGGTGCTGATGATCAACCTGGTCAACACTTCCCTTTACTCCTTTAACAAGACCTATGACTACCAGTCGGTCTGCGACCCGGAGAAGGACAGCAAGGCTGCAGCCGGAACCCGCTCCGTCTATGTGGTAAGACACTCACATTTATACATTTATGGATAGAATAAGCCAGCTTTTACTTTGGCGGGACAAAAAAAAACTGTGATAGAAAACAATTACCTCTTGAAGTTTGTAATACTGTAACTACTTCCGCCAACAAGGTTATGTTCTAGTTTCTTGTTTGTTAGTTCGAAGGATTACGCAAAAACTACTACTGATTTCCATAGAACTTTGTCAAGGGATGGGATATGACCCGAAAGCGAGATCACGATTTATTTATGATGTACCTTCCTGTCTGTTTTATCTTGGAATTTACTCTTCATGACTTTCTTCTCCTGTTCCTCTCCAGCCTACCATTGCAGACTTGCTCAGTGTCGGCTGGTGGGCATCCACTGCTGCCTGGTGAGCGCTGCCTTTTGTTTCTTTCACTTTTATTGTGTTTGTGGGTGGGAGTGGGATTGCGTGAGTGCATTAGAGTAGGAGATTGCATTTGCTTGTATGTTGTTGAGGGATGAAGCTGACCGCCTGGTCAGAGTTGCAAAAGGGCAGTTACACAACATGTAACATGCATCAATTATGGTGTGTCTGTCCAGCTTCAATATAATCATTTTTCAGAATCTAATGATCTATTATTCCCAAGAAGTGATATCAGCCTTAAACAGATGTGAGGTGCAGGTGTTTGGTTGCTTAATTCAAATAAGTTAAAGATGGTGTGTTGACTCATACAAGACTCATTTGTTTTTGTTTTTTTAATTTGCTGGGTGTAGGTCGATACTCCAGCACCTTATCTATGGACTGATTTTCCCCAACTTTCTGGAAGCAGGTGAGCCATAAAAGCTGTGACTGAGTAAAACACAACCATCAGCCTCATTTTGGGAAGAAAACAGTTTAGATAATCTCCTCACACATTGTTAGTATTCCTTCCCTTCCTTGAATCTGTCTCTCATTTTCAGTGGAGTCAGCAGATGAAGACATATCAGACAACATGTTCAAGGAAAGCTGTATCACTGAGCAGACTCAGTACTTTTTTGACAACGATGAAAGATCCTACTCAGGTGTCCTGGACTGTGGAAACTGCTCCAGGTAAGTGCATGTTTCTGCACGTGTGTGTACAGTGTATGCTTCATCTCAGTGGTGCTGTCCACTAGGGTGGTGAATGCATTGTTTAAAGAGTTTCCATCTCTTACTGTCTCTTCTTCCTGAACATCCTCCTGTTTAATGGTCTGTGGGGATGGCCCCAGCACAGTGTTGGTTTCCTGGCCTCCTGGTTGTTTTCCAGCCTGTTTTCTGGCAGCTGTTTTCTGATGGGTTCTGATCAGCCACAGATTACCTTGATCTGTCAGTGACCGGAATTGCAGAGGGAGTCACCAAAGCTCTTTTATCTGCTTCTCTTCCGTCTCTCTCTCTCTCTCTCTGGCTGCACTTCAAACTCACAAATACACACGTTCACGGACCACTGCACATTTACTTTGCTTTGACCTCCTTTCTTGTGTCAATTTGTGCTGTCTGAGGGGGTTAAATATGGCTGTAATTACCGGGTATTATGAGTCCCACGTGTCCGGTGCTTTACTCCCCAATGTTAACGACTGCAGACACAGAAACTTTCATGGCTACCATAAAAAAACAATCCTAGGAGCAGGGAAGAGGTACGAATGTGTATACAACTGTGCTGCACCGCACACCTGCACATGTATACTGGGTAGTGTTTACTCTGTATGTAAATGCAATCTTCTGTGGGGGAATATATATATTGGATGTCAACTGGAGCTGCATGTACGGGTATATTACTTTATGAATACAGACTATATATTTGTCACATGTATATCTGTGTGTCCGGTGTCTCTCCAGGATGTATCGTGCCGAGAAGCTGCCAAACACCAACCTGGTGTTCCTGATCACCGATGCCAAGGCGACGTGTTTGTCGTGTGACCCCAGACCGCTTCGCCAGGCGGAACAACCCTGTATCCTTCCACTCAGCTCGTTAAAAAAAAAAGCACAGAGTTACACTTCTCTTCTTCTCTCCAGCCCCTCCATCCATCACCCCATATGACAGCAGAGCTTTAAACTCTCGATACAAGGACACACACCTACGGTCTTTGCAGTAGGTCCCTCCTGAATGTTCACGGGTGAACAGTAAACCAGATGCACGGCATATGAAAGCCGGGCTCGGGTTACTCCCAGATTAAATTTCTTTGTTTAAATTCATCCGGGCTGCGTGCTGCCATCAGGTTGAATTAAGGTTAAGAGCAGGCGTGTGTTTGTGTGTATGTACAATGTGTGTATATATATTCAGGATATCTGTTTGACAGATGTGGACTGAGTGAAGCTTCCTGCTGGTGTAACAGTAAAGGTGTCATCATCGGAGGTCGACATGGGGTCACAGCAGGGGGCCTCCAGTTAGTAATACACCACTACTTCCATATACTGCTGTGGCCCACGGAATATATATAAAGACATCTTTATATGGCTTTAATATTTAAAGATATATGCTGATTGACCACACAAGGCAATATGCATAGCAGTAAGTGTTTAGTAAGTGTTTCTATGACTGTCTCTCTTATGTTTATACACCGTGGAATATCTGGAAAACTATAAATCTGCAGTAGTTTTAGCCAGGGTTGGAACTGATTCAAAGTCTGCGTGTCACTTGACTGTTGTTGTGAAATGTGTGAAATATGCACTGCTGTTGGTAAATCCCATTTTCCTGAGAATGTGGGATCAGCCGAAGGTCCAGATCCATGCGAGCTGGCTCAGAACCCGAGATACCGCAAAGGGCCGGATGCGTGTTTTGACAACAATGAAAATGTAAGGGAACAACTACATATGGGCCTTCTCATGGAGAGTATTGTTGGAAACATCTCTTTTGAGATGAGGCTTCACAGTTGGCCTCTGTCACTTTCGGCCTGGATTTAATCAGCACTGAGGCTGTCTGTCGTCGATTCAGAGCTTTGTTCCACTGCCTGCTCTTCCACTCTGATCCATATTTGATGATTTTATTTATTCATTTAATTTGAACTTCTGTTTTGTTTCCTGCATGCATTGTTTGTTTTGTTCACTTGATTTTTATGAGTCCTTTGCTCATGATCTGTCACTCTTGTTTTATGGTTCTGCATCCCAATGGCTGCGGCTCTGGTCTGGTAGGATGAGCCCTTGTGTCCAATCAGCAGAGGTTCTGCCCTGAGCTCCGCACCGCTCGTCTTGTTTCTGCTTCATCTGTTGGTGTCTGTAGGAGCTTCACCACTTGTTCTGCCCTGACTCTAACCACTAACCTAATCAAAGGTGAATCAGTGGTTTCTTACAGTTGGTTTGATATCATGTAAACTTAAGAAGAAGAAGAAGAAGAAGATACACTTTATTAATCCCACACACATGCGCAAACATGCAAAGACACACTCATGCATTGGGGAAATTAGTCCTCTGCATTTCACCCATCTGGTGCAGGACACACTGCAGAGCAGAGCAGTGGGCTGCCAGGTACGGTGCCCGGGGAGCAGATGTTGGGGGAGTAAGGTGCCTTGCTCAGGGGCACTAGACAGGGTAGGGAGAAGAGTCCTTTTGAACTTTGGACAGGTCCAGGTTCGTTACACCATCCAGGCAAGTTTCCGCCGAAACTCCGAGGAGACGAACCGTGGAGTCGAACCAGCATCGAACCAGAGACCCCTTCTCTGCCAGTAGTCCAAGTTTTTCTGCCACTAGTCCACCGCCTCTCCTAATACCTATTATAGAAGTATTTAACACTTAATAGTTGGATCTTTATCCATTTCAACTATTTCATAAACATACAAGCTTCCTGCATTCACGTAAAACTTAAATAACTCTTAAAATCACATTGATATTTAGTGACATTTACTCATACATATATATTACAGTATATTTCTGTAGCATTGATCATTAACGGCCCACTACAATAAGTAAACAAATAACTGTGTGTATTTCTTTGTTGCATGCTCATGCTCCTAACAGAATGCTACATCTTTTATTCTATTGGCATGTTTTATTTATTTTTTATTTATCTTTTTATTTTTTCTTTGTGTGTTTTTACACCCCGACAGATGGAGAGCAGATTGAATCTTGGCAGTTAAATGTGTTAAAGTATTTCAATAGTAGCACCATCTCCAGAACCACTCAAATAATATCAGCACAAAGCTAAATATATATATAAACTCCCATTATATTTAGCCCTAATAAACACAGTGCAGAAATAGGAAAGCACATTCCGAGTTACCTTTAAGTGTTTTAGGGATCGCAATGCAACATTAACCCTTAATATACAGCAGCAAACAAGATCTAATGGAAATTTTAAATAGATAAATCAGTTAAAGAGCCCAGTGCATGAATCATTAATGAGATTAAATTCAAAATACTACCCAACTTTGAACAATTTACACCGTCTAAATATTTAGAAAAAATATTGCCCATATCTCCGTGGACTCAGCCTTTGATTGTGTTGTGAAGGCGTAGATCACATACATAACAGGCCACTAGGTCATGTGCCTGCGTGTTTATGCTGTGGTGGGAAGCTAAAGGAAGGGTAGGAATGGCAGAGGAAGTAGATGAACAGAGAAAAAGAAGGCAGCGTCTCTTTTTTCTCTTTCCATGCGTCCGATAACTTTGAGCTCAGCTCCTCGTGTCCAGGCCAGTCCATTCTGTCACCGGAGTAAACAGAGGAAGCTTCAAATGGCTTTCCTTTTTCGGACAGACGATTCCCAGCTCCTTTCTCCTTTGTCATGCATGGATATCCTGAATACTCCCATTAGACACGAGTCGCTCACTGTCATAGCCAGGTGTATGAGGACAAACACACACACACACACACACAGACATGGATATGCACAGAAAGCAGAATGTGGTCTGGAACACATCTTAAACTAAAAGGGCATTTAAAATTAATTCCTCAATTTGGAAAATATGCTTTTTTACGCCAGAGAGCTTTCAGTCTTTGTGTTAAACTATAATATCCTCACTTTATTTTTCTAAAATATCCAACTATAGCCCGTTATTATATAAATAATATAAAATTATCTTGAACCCCTTATTGTTGTTAGCATTAAAAGGGGTGATAGTGCTGTGGTAGAGCTGTTTGTAGAAGTGATTTATCTGATTCATCCATCCATCGACTGACTGACAACTGATCTGTCCAACAGGAGGATGATTCTGAGTGCGGAGGAGGGACCTGCCTAAGCCCGTGTCACTGGCCAATGCTCGGGCTCCAACTGCTGCTTCTGTGGCTCTTCACGTCTTTACGACACTCATGACCCCTACACACATGTACACACACACACACACACATTCATTTACACACGTCGATCAAGATCTCATTTCACAAGAGGACATTGCAGAATACTTTCCTTTCATCGTTTCTTTTTTTTTCTGACGACCAATAACAGCATTTCCATTTGACAATGCCAAAGGGTGCTCATTCATTTCCTCCTCATGAGTTTCAAAAACAGAGACACATCTACTGTGCTCAGCTGCACTCATGTCCATGATATATTCCTTAATACTCTCCTATGGTGCAAGAGTAAGAGCTAACCAAACCCTTTAATTCTGCCTCATTAGTTTCTCTTGATTTTTTTGGTGGAGGGTGAAGCGTTGTCCCACTATGCCAACTAAATACCATTCAAAGACTGTATGTTCACTGACAGCATTGATTTGTGTAGTTGTCAGTATTGTTTGTTGCTTATTATATATATTGCGTATGAATCCTTATGCTGTAATGATTGTTTATTTCGACAAACCCGTGCAATGACAGTATGAAGAATATTTATTTTCGTTCGAGTGATTTTGAAATGTATTGTACCTAACTATTTATGTATTTCGTTTTGTTTTGTTTTCCAAATCAACAAGCATTTTGTGACTATAGCTAGGTGTTGTATTGTAGCAGCATGTGCTCAGTACAGAGCTAAAGACAACACCGGTACTCTGACACCAAAGCTCCACAAGGACCACAGATAAACACAAACATACTACAGAGAATCTGCAGGCCAGTCTATTTTAAGGGATTACTCAGATGTGGGTGTTTGCCAGTATTCAAGTCTGAATGTTAGCTGAATAGATAGATAGATAGATAGATAGATAGATAGATAGATAGATAGATAGATAGATAGATAGATAGATAGATAGATAGATAGATAGATAGATAGATAGATAGATAGATAGATAGATAGATAGATAGATAGATAGATAGATAGATAGATAGATAGATAGATAGATAGATAGATAGATCGCCCACGTTAAATTGAAATCTATTAGGAAATCGCAATGCCACGTGTGTTCGTTCTTGGTCTGACAGCTTTGGTTGTCTCCAATTTGATGCATCAGATTCCCAGTGCCTAAACAGTAACTCAAGAAGTGTTGTTGTTTGAATGAAGCAATGCATCAGAGGTGCATTCTTATCATGATATGCTTCTATGCTGATGCTTGCTGCATTATAGCAGAGTGTAGCTCTTGGAGTGAGACATTTTGAAATGGGTCCAATCTGCTTCAGTTATTCCAATGTATGACAACAGTAGAAACAGCCAGTGATAGGGATTATGTAAGAAGAAGGTCATTTGTCCCTCCTCGCTCAAAAACAAACCTAAACCAGACCTGAGCTCCATCACTTCCATCACTTCTTCTTTATTAGTCCTGTTTCTGTTCCCTTTCCGGATCACCAGACTCAGGAGCCAAGATGACTCGTGAATGAGATCAGCATATCAAAACGACTGTTTCTTTCTTCTCCTTTCCTCTTCTCCCCTCTGTATGCTTGTTTCTTATTTGTGTTTCTCTATAAGTGCTGTGAAGCAGATGCTGAAGTGCTCAGTGTCGAAACGCTGCAATGTCATGGGATGAGCTTGTTCTGTGTTTGAACGCCGTCCATGCCTCCGTCAGCATCAGGGCGTGCTGGAGAGAACTTTGAACAAAACACTACTGCCAGTAGTAATTCTGCATATAGCCTTACCTCACCACGAGTCACAGAGATCATACACAAGTGTTCTAGTTTTTCTTGTTTCTTTTTGCAATTTTACATATTGAAGTTGAGTTCTCTCCACCGCACCTTCACGTGACCTGCTGGCATGGACTGGTCAGGTTATGCCTGTCTATCAAAGTCGCGTGTTGACTTGTGTTTGACCCCGGGGATCCCGTGTCTATGTGCAGGCATGTGCGTGTCCCTCCGATATCTGATTGTGCTTTAATACTGTACATGAATTACTCTTTTGTGGAACTTGACTAGCCTGAATAAATTTTGTATACATTTGTACACTAATACTATTTACTGTATAAAAGATAAAATGGAAAGAAAAGAAAAATGTTTATAATACGGTGTTGATTATTGTGCAAATACAATATATTCACAATAAAAGTGTTGTATTGTTATGACCTGAGGTGCTTCATTTTTATCACACGTTGGACCAGTTGACTCCAGAGAGAGCAGAACAAACACGTCGTCGCTCCTGCAGAGAGATATAAAAACTCATTGTGTTATAAAAAGTATAACCGGGGGTGATTCTCAAATACATATGCAAACTGCACTCAATAGACCAAGGCCTCACAGTCCCCTTAAATTCAATCAAGCTAAATCTGCTATGAGTAGTAGTACTATGGGGTGTAGCTGCTGGTGCCGCCAGTGCACCACCATTATTAACAAGTATAATTAAGAAGGTATAACAAAGGTTTATGCTTCCTATTCGATTCTTACATTATATTTTAGTATTTGAGTGATTTTATATTATTTTGCTTGAACTCCATAGATGGACCTTCAAACTGCAGAGATAACAACTCTTTTCAACATTTTATCCATTATTCTGAAATTTCAACCATACATTATTACATTATATGCATTTTAACCATCCACATGTATTTTTTAACTTTAATAAAAAAAATTTAACTCTATGGGCAACTTTTAACATGCTGATGTCTAAATAAATTGTAGCCAGAGCTCCACTCACATCAGGCTAAAAGTCAGTGTTTCACTACACTGGTTGAAGGAAGCCATTGCCACATCTGACCACATCCAGCAGCATCTCTGATTGGTGTGATTTCACCATGTTGCATCTGTAACCACTTCCAACAGCGATGTCAACACACACTCTGAGGTGCTCGACCACATCACTGCAGGAAGGTGAGAAGTTGAATAGGGGCACTTACGCAAAAATAAAAGTTGCAGGCATTGATAAGTTATA
Source organism: Limanda limanda (assembly GCF_963576545.1). NCBI lineage: Eukaryota > Metazoa > Chordata > Actinopteri > Pleuronectiformes > Pleuronectidae > Limanda > Limanda limanda. The sequence continues at coordinate 12,764,775 of NC_083643.1, forward strand.
ATTTGAAGTTGAGTATATTCGGATTACTGCTGAAGGTTTAAGAAAACAGATGGAAGTGTAGAATCGTTACAGTTTTAAAGGTTCAGTGTGTAGAATTTAGTGACATCTAGTGGTGAAGTTGCATGTTGCAGCTGAATACCCCTCCCCTTCCAGACATGACAGAGAACCTGTGATAGCCTTAAGTTAAAAAAACTCAAAAAGTGTTTAGTTAATCAAGTCTGGGCTACTGTGAAAAACATGGTGGCCTCCGAATAGAAAACCCGCTCCCGATGTAAAGATAAAGTATTTAAATATAAAAGCCCCATTCCAGGGTGAAGAAAACAACAATTTGTACGATTTTGATCAGTGGTCACCAAACCTTTTCAAGCCCAAGATCACTTTCTTAATTTCAAACGGAAGCCGAGATCTACCACCCTGATATCTTCCAAAAAAAAACACGTAGGAGGGTCACATTTATTATTTTTGCAATTTCTGTTAAAGGCTCAATGTATGGAGCATAAATATACACAAAGAAAGGCAGTTGTGCAACTTAACTATTCAATGCACAATATTCACATTGACATCAATTTGCATTTACAACATCTGTTCAATGCACAATATTTAGCTTCTCAGTTCAACAATATGTTTTGCAGAGGAGCTGCTACTGAAGCACAATGTATTTACACAGGCTTTGCCTTGAACATGGCCATCTATCTGACTATTTCCATGTATCAAAGTAGTCCTGTGTACTCAAATAAATAAATACCAGTGCTATGGAATATGAAGCTGTGCGTCTTCCGACCCTGAAGATATTTCCCCATTCATTTGTTCTAACAGGGCTTTGATTGTTATTGACAGACTGGGGGATGCACATCTTCATGCTGTAGTGTCCTCTAGATGATGATTTAGATGATTACACACTATGAAAACATCACTTGGATTGTTTTATATTCAATTTCTGCCAAAAGTCCAAGATCTTACACACTGGACCTTTACAGAAATTGCTAATTTTTATTATCTATTGCCTACTTTATATAATGTCAAATTCACATTTCTTATGATGTTATTATAAACAATTTATTTCAGTCCTAAACCCCCTGGACTGACATGAGTGCATTCAGTACATACAAACATTAATGTACAGCAGAAACGGGCTCCCAGTAGAATACTTAATTGCTCTTTAAAAAAACAAATCCATGGCCGAGTTATTTCCTGTTTGCGGACTTCCTCGTCCTCTGGAGTACAAACTGTTACACACAAACACGTGCATTTTTCACATGATTCAGAAAGACAACTGAAGCTCCCTCCGAATGAACTGCAATTAACTGCATGAATGACGCCATGCGGCGCGGCACAGTGTGTCCCTGTGAGTTCAGACCCAGGACCTGAGGATCCCTCTGTTTCTAATCTTTTGACGCCTCTGGAGGCCTGATCGACACAGACAGCTCTGCCATCTCATGCCCAGAGCAGCCACTGGAAAGCCAGATGCTGACGCCAGATTCTCAGAGTGGTTGTACATAATGCAAGCTTGACTTGGTGGTATTTGTGTTTATCTGATGGTAATCTAAGAAACAATATGGCCACAGTTCGGGGTGGAGAGCATAAAGATGTTTGTTTTTCTTGGAGATGTGTCGGACTGGGAGGTCTTTGTATGAGTGCTATATGGCCATAATGTAGAGGCGAGGTTGTAACAGGATACTCTTGTAAATGAGGACGAGGTCATAGCCTTTAGCATGCCTGGCTTAAGAAGTTACAGACGCAAGTAAAAGCAGGGACAAGTTCTACAGCTCTTCTTAATTTACTTGGAATACTTGAAGAAACCACAATAAGAGAAAGAACTCCACTCTTCCTTATTTCTGTTGCTCTAAGCATCAGTCATTATGACAACTTACAAGTTCATTTCTGACAGTGCTAATTACGGCTTAACTGAGTCAATTCAGCACACGCAACTACTTCCATTTTCTATTCTCTCCTTTTATTGTTCCTATATTAGACAGTTGACAGTCAACAGTAAGAGGGGAAGACCTGAAAATAAAGGCCAGAATCAAACCGTGGGTTTGCAGTTAAAGCATGTGTCTCTGAGCACTGGCTGAAAGTCTATATTTTATCATGATATTTAAAATACTCTCATTTGCACAGAAACCCTTAACTGAACATTGAAACTATTACCTAATCTGTTTGTTCAACATCCATATTTTTCCTGTAATTTTCTTATTGTTTAACGTTGACTTGCCAAATTGGCAGGGCAGCAGATGCGTGCACACACAGATTTACTGAAAGTAGGAATGTAATCTTCTATAAATCTTTCGGGAATGTCAGCATTGTTTCTGCATCCAAATCTATGGTTTAAATAATTGGGCTGAATTGGGGATTTATGTAAAACTTCAGATTGGTAATTTTTTCTCCAGATGCTGATGCAGCTGTCTCTGGTATTGTTTTGACGTCAAACACAACGACGGCAGACACAAATGAAGCTTTGTAATTTGAATGACAGGTACTTTTTTTTATTAAACATTATTGCCAAAAGCCTCTTATAAACACAGATGTTTTTCTTCACCAGTAGCTTTTCTATTGAACTGCTGGTCCTATCCAGCTATTTCTGCAAAACACCATTAGTGTTATGTTCCCCAAGGGCGAGCATTTCACCCAGTCTATAACCCTCTTGCTGGACCTGTATATGACTCATCTGTGATAAAGTTAAAGTCTGAGTGTGGCTTCTTTGGTCTTGTTCCACTAATTGCAGGAAGTGACACATGGGATTGATGCTGCATCAACAACATGACCCGTGACTGATCTGCAGGGATCAGCGTTAGTAAAGCCCTCTGAAGTTCACTGACATCTATTTGATAGTAGGATGACGTCCATTTACGTCAAATTTCTCCAGTGAAAGCTATTTTCAGAGCGGTATTGGATCTCAAAGACACTTTGATTCTACCATTAGCTCTAAAATTAGCCCAAACACTCTCAGCAGCCTCTGGGTTCATGACCCTCTCAGGGCAATCAACCCAAGTCTGAATAAACTTCCCTGAATCTGGAAACTAGAATGTGGTTTACATTAGCAGCAGCATTTGTAATTGGCACCATTTGTCTTTTTTCTATCAATAAGAAAACAAAAAAGTTACCGTAAGTTGCGACAGCGAGGTCACAGTTTTCCGTCACCATAAAACGCAGCGGGCGGGGGGGCACTGGGTCACTGAGGTTCAGTAGTGGAGCTCTGACATCCAGTAAAAAAGATAAACCAACCCCCTTCTCTGCATTGATGGTGCACTGGCTGTTTGGGTACATCTACTGTGTGTTTTCCTGTATATGTCGCAAACTCTTTAACCCCAAACTTGGATTGCCACAAAAGGAAAACACTGATAGTGTCAATTGAGCTATTACTCACAGAAGAGGTTTCTAAATAGGCTTCAAATAGTTCCTCTGTTATTGTTGTAACTTTCTGGCACCTTTTCTTACAATCTCACGCCCAATCTGGCACCGAAGAGAGCCAAAGCAAACCTTCACATAGATTTGCTAAATGGTTAGAGAGAAGGAGAGAGAGAGAGAGAGAGAGAGAAGAGGGGAGGGTGGGTGTATGACACAAACTGCGGGTTGGAAGGAATACACATTTGGCACGGGTTATCAGGAAATGCCACAGGCTTCTCCAAACCTATAAACATGACCACACACTTGTCTGTTCTCACTACCTTGGTTTTTGTCTCTCCTCTTCATGCAGTTGGTAAGTGTGTGTGTGTGCGTGTGTGTTGAGTGCCATTGGCAGGCATGATGCTGGAAACATGGGTCCAGGTGAACAGTCTCAACGGGACACACGTCATTCCAGCCCACACTGCGGTTGATTTGTGGATTTTCTCCGCCACTGGAGTGAGGCCTAACATACATCAACTCGTAACATGAGTCCATGTCATTCTCATAGAGTCGGGTATTTTTGTTCAGTCTCTTTATGAAATATCTCGCATACCTGTGAATTACATTGGAACTAACTGGTTTTAAAGACACTCTGTGGAGTGGAGCAGAGTTTTATGACCGAATCCCCTTTTGTTTGCGTTGTGCACAAGGACGTTGCAGCCTCTGGTTTCTAGTTTTTCTATTGATTAATCGTTGGAGTTGGTAAGAAACATAGACGTGCCAGGGGTGAGGAAGAAGTGCACTGCAGGGAATGTGAATGTAACATTTAGATGAAATAAATATAAGAAAATTTGATAAATAAATCATTTTAAATTGTACATTGCATTAAAAACTTCACAAAGGAACATTACACATATTGCAACAGAGACATCGGGGTGAAAATGTCTAGTTTGATACCTTATATGTAAATAAAAGCTGACTGATATTTGCTGAATTGTTGTATATTATAAAACAGTTAAGATCAGTTGCTAGAAAAACATGTATTGTAAAAAGTATAAAAAAATTAATTGTGAAGTCATTTTTTCTATTCTTATTTACACAAGAATTCCTCCCGCTGCCAAAGTAGTTAATTGCCACTTAACTTCTGGACAAGTAAAACAAGGATATCCTCAATTAATGATCACAGTTTTAATTGGTCATAAAGTAGTTTCATAACGAAGATGTCATACAGCTGCAGCACCAAATATTATTACATTAGTAATACAAGGTTTTTCATCTACAATAAATAATTTGGTAAATTAAATTGCTGGCTAAAAAGATAAAGTTGAGCTGGAGGAGGATAAACACCTGGTAAAAAGAGGTTGGGTGCCCTGGTGACTCCAATGCTGTGGTTCATTATAGTTTAATACTGATTTATAGTATATTAGTACATTTTTTTTCAATATTAATAGAGGCAACTATATATATATGTTTTTAAAGGCGATAACCAGGCTAGAAACAAGTATCGTCTTTCAAAACTGGGAAAACTTAAATGGTGCTCGGTAGAGCACCATTTAAGCTCCGACCCCCAACAGTCTCTGATGAAACCACATTAAAATTCATTATATATTTATTTGCAGATTCTCAAAGATGCCAGTCCCCTGAATGTGACTAATGTTTCCCTTATATATTGGTGAAAATTTCAAAATTCAATTCATTCTTTTTCAGCCCATTATGTCCCAATCTTCAATCGAGGTTCGTGGAAATCCGTTTAGTATATTTTGTGTGAAAATGTATGTATCTATTAATACATTCTCGGTAGAAGCAACAAGTGAGAAAACCTCCTAGTGATACAAGACTATTGAAAGAGAGATGGTGAAAAGTAAACTCAGGTCACCTGGTTGTAAAGATCTTGGTTGACTGTTGTTCCACTCGCAACTTTTCTAAGAGAGGGGTGGCGTGGTAAAACTTTTGCAGCTGTCTCCTAAGGACCTCACAGAGCACGTCTGTGTGTGTCTCTGTGTGTCTGCGTTTGCATGCATGGCTTTGTGTGTGTCCATGCTTCAAATTACCTGCATGCACGTCTGGAGAATCGCTCAGGTGGGCTCAGAAGACCAGGGCGGCATGCAGTCAAGCCTGCCCTGCGCTATGTTCACCATCAACCCGTTAATTACACGTATGAGGTCTGACACAGACACACGTGGGATGAAATGTACCTGCCGCCCCAGAGCAGCTTTTCTCCCGCTCCCTCCGTTCTTTAATTTTGCCGACTCCCCTCCCACCCCTGTGCGTCTCCACTTCTTTGTGAGTCATGCGGGGGTAAATTAGCAGAGAGCAGCAGACAACATGAGTTGACTGTTAGCAGATGTGTGAGAAATGAGGAAACACAGGTTGAGGCACTATTCTAAGACCTGCTCTCCCCTTTCCCCTTGTCCTGGAGCAGTGTTTGGTTTCTGTGACCATGAAAGTTTTCTTCTGCAGTCACATGATGTTTCAGCTGAGGACAAATGTCAGGTTGTGTGTGATTAATGAGACATTTTATTGTCATAAATCTAAACCTGTAATTTACAGGTTGCAGAGGGAACTATAAGCATGACTGTATACCATGGGGTTCAGGAAGGCTGCTTCAGAAATAGAGAATTTTATCTAAAAGCAAGACAATAGCCCATAGTCCCCAGTTGCAATGTAGGTTGGGTATGTAAGCATGACCTATTTGTGTGTATTATCCAGCTGGTTTGAGTGTTGTGCACTTCTGAGTGACTGACATCCACCGTCAAAGATGTGTTTGCAGAAGGATATGTCATTTAAACAGTTATGGTTTGTGTGGATATACAAACTAACCAGGCCATGAATTGTTCCAACGCTCTGTCTCCAATGTTCATGTAAACACCCATAAACACAGGCGGGGGGGCAGAAAAAAGGCTGATTGAGGACTGTGCACTGAAGTGGACCTGTTCTGTCAAGGTGAGGTGATTTGTGAGAGTCGGTATCTCTCAACATAAAGTATACAATAATTTTTTCAGTTATAGTTGAGTTTACAAAGTTGCTGGTAAATACTGTGACCCTGAAAAAAAAAATGTTGAATAAAAAGATCCCAAACACCCAATCACAAAATCTGGTTTCGTTAGCATTTCCTTTGAGTTAAGGTGACAGAGAGTGGGTCCATCCATCAGAAGTTAATGCCATTGTATGTTGTGATTTGTTGTTGTGCAATTTTTGTATTTATCAAGGTTGCTGTTGACAAAACTGTCAAATCACACTCATAAATTCTGTTTTTTAGTTACAGATTAAATTCTGATATAGTTTTATGACCTAAATTGAATATATAGGGTCACATTAAATGATTTGTTTTCTTTCATACTGAGTTCAAATTAAACAAGAGTGATTTGCTTAAACAAATTGTGGTACTCAGCACCACTGCGCCCAAACATATAATTAATTCCACCCTTCAAATATGCATATGACTCATCCACAAAACTTTGTTCTGTACTTTCTGTAAGTGATTAAGTGCCATTATGTCATTAGGTTATTGGCAATGTCAAAACCAGTTGTGGGCTATTAGGAAGTGAATTATCTGAGAGGAAAGTCAATCGCACATTGAGCGGCTTCTGTCTGTCAAGATCCTTTGATCTTTACAGTTATTTCAGGGATGTGTTGGTGTGTCAGTCTGCTAACGTGCATGATAATGAAACAATGTGTTATGCTCCTCTCTTGCATTTCTGTCTCCTGGCAACTCTCCTGCTTTCTTTTAGTATGACAAACCCAAATGACTCCATGGCAGAACACGTGCAGAACAGCAATGACGAACACAAAGTCCGGTTTTACACAACTTTATCCGAGAAGCCAATTTTTTTTATTGTTTGCACGGACAGATTGTGCGTATGTGCGGTTTATTTGTGTAACTTGTAACTGTCACCAGATCTCAATTACGAGTGCAACCGCATGTACCGACAACAGGAAGTGTGTGTTTGTTTAAACCGGGATCTCTTGACACAGTATCTGTGTTTACAGCGTCTATCCACGCCACTGTCATCACTGAACCCAACACACTCAGTGGGGGGTATCGCTGGTGTGTCTGTGTTGCCTCAGTGGATGTCAGGTCTATTCAGGAGATTTCTTCACTACAAGAAACCTCAATCATGTAACGTTTCTGTTTGGAAGTTTCCTGAAAATTGGTCTGAGAGATGTTTTCTATTCTCATCACTGTGAAATACCTGAGCCACCTCTGCCCTGTGGTCCCACTCTGAGTCCTAATCCATTTCACTCATCCCTCCCATCATGCCCTTTGTTCCCGTCACCTCTTTTTTCCATTTTCCCTCTCACTCTATCTCTGGTGCATAAGGTCATATGGACGGAATCTGGACGAGAGGCTGGAACAGCAGAGGTCACAGTGAAGCTCAACTAAGATCTTGCAGCTGAAGATTTGCACATATTATGCATGTATGCACGCGTGTACACGCACACGCACGGAGGGATAACGGTACACAACACAGGACTCACACATCAAACTTCCAAACAAATCTGCAGGAAGTCTATTAATACACCCAACACCCAAACAGAGCAGCCTTGAACACACTGGTCTGTATTGTACATCCATGCTACAGTAAATCCCCCCCTTTTCTCACTTTTGCTCTTCATCTGCCCTCGCTCTGTGTATCAACTCATTCATCCTCCATATCATCTCCATCGCTTTCTGGACTTCCTGCCTCTATGACCAGCCGTATGAAGATATGAAGTTTCTGGTATAACCAGGCACAGATGTGAGGACTCTCCAATGGTGACAGCCCTCATGTGAGCAGGCCAGCGGGCAACTGCGTCTCTCTCTCTCTCATTTTCTGCCGTCTGGGCAGAAGCCCTCGCTCTCAGAAACACCCACTGGATTCTTGCTCGGAGAGTCAGTAATGAGATTGTGGCGATGAGGGCTTATTGTGGCGCGCTCAAACTGGTGAAGGTCATCCAGTCATCTGCTGCTCATTATGTGCGGGCATGCGTGTTTGTGTGCGTGCGTGTAGAAGAGACAGAGAAGAAGTGTGAGTGCCTTTCAGGAGAAAGTATATGTGGATTTGTTGCATGTAAGGTAGGGGGAGAAGAAGAGAAGAGGAGATTAGTGCTGCGCTCCAGTGAAAGTATCTGACTCATGGCGGATTGTTTATAATTGTGTACGACTCTGTGGTCCTGTCAGGAAGCTGCAGGAGCATTACTCATTGAGGCAGAGAGAAGACGGTGACTGCCTCCTCCTACATGTTCATCCATCGGCTTGGTTTTGTGCACATGGTTTTTAGTTTGAGGAAAAGACAGTGAATCCATCTGATCGGTACTTAGCGTGCGCCAATCACCCGTCACCGGAGGACAGGAGTGCTGCCGTGTGACCGACACATCAGAGGTGATGTTTAGGGGGGAAAAGCTTCGGTCAGCTCCAGTGTCCTGTCTCCTATCTCATGCTGTCATCGCTGCAAATAGGGATGGCACTCAGGAGAGGAATGGGCCACACACACACACACAGACACACACACACACACACATACAAACACACACACCAGTAACTCCAGTCCTTATCTAACACGGGGGGAAGAAGGAAAGTATCATAACACCCCCCCCCCCCCTTCTTTCACATCTCTACTGAGTTTCCCATCACTGACAAGTAGCTGCCAGTAGATGATTGAGTGGGAAGCTGTTGGATGAAGAGGATACAGAATCTGATGAATCTATATACATTAGTGTTCATCTATAATTTCCCCACAGGGACATATAACCTATATGAATGTCAGTCAGATGTGATCGGAAGTGTACATGTGCATAAGCCTTATTGTGTTTTGAGATATTTTTTTTAATCCAACAGTATTTCTTTTTGATCAGGAATAACTTTCCCATTAGTTCCCGACAGAATATGTTGCACAAGATGTTGATGCTTTGAACATCTTTATGCAATAGATCTCCACTTAAGTAACAGCCCTTCATCTGGCACGCAATGTTTTTACCTATCGCCATAAGTCATAGCTAATAATAACATAATTTTATGGTTTTCTATCATAGAAAAGCTCTATCAGAGGGAATGCTATTTAAAAAAGAGAAATAAAGAAGTTTCACATTAATATTCTCACTATATAGGATTTGTATATGGGGGTGTGAATGAATAGGAATAGAATGAATGAATACAAATTCAATATAGATATACTTAGCATTGCTATTGAAGCTTTGGAGATATTGTGTTTGCGACTTTACAAGCAAAACCAAAAAAACACTGAAACTGAGGAGGAGTGAGGATGAAGGAGAGAAACAGACACTGAGATAAAAGAAAGGGAGAGAGAGAGAGAGAAAGATAGAGAGAGAGAGAGATAAAGTCATACACCCGCAGAGACAAGGAGGGAGGGAGGGAGGGAGGCGAGGAAGTACTTAGAGAGGAGACGCATCCTCTGTGCAGTGGTGGAAGCTTCATCTCCTGGTTGCGATCGGACAGCGCTGCGCAGTGAGAGGCGAACATTTCCCAGTTTGTTCCCGGAGCTGTGTTGAGGTGTGACGCGGGGATGTGGATTTACAGGATCGTCCTCGGGCTCGTCCTCGTCTCTTGTTCTGGTAAGTTTGGAGAAAACTATTTTACAAGCGCCAGACTCGCAGCGCGGCTTGCGTCACCGCGGAGTGGAGCTGACGCCTGAACGCACCGTGCGCTCAGAAGACTGGGAAACTGGAGGTTTACTAGAAATAAAAACCTACTTCTATTCTATTGTGTTCTAACTAAATCAGTCTCTGTGATACTTTACAAAAACAACTCTGCAGTGTTCAGTCTTTACAATTTGTGACTATTTATATTTCTGACAGGATACATTTTAAGATTTGTATATTCAAAAAAACAGCCAGAAGAGCTTAGACTGATCATTGTTACGAGATAAAATAATCAGATATGAAAACGACGCTGTTGCCCTCGCTGATGGACGCATTACTGCTGAAGCTCATCCCGCTGGACCAGCAGAGGAATCAGGTCGATAAAGTGACTACTGAACGACCCACTTTACAATCAGATCAGTGCGCCAGTCACCCGGCTCATTGCGCTCAGGCAGAGAAATTGATGAGCTGGTGAGTTAAGTTGAGGATGGTTTCAAATACTATGATGACGGCGTGTGGTCCTCTGGGATTCTCACGGTGCTCAACACCTCCACCGAAACACACACACTCTGAATCTGACACATCACTACAACAAAATCGTGTCAAAGCTACTTCCCACTGTTAGTGTTGGCCTGTGAGAGATGCAATTAGCTATAGTAGCCGAGTTGTTCTGTTTGGATGAGATCTCTTCAATTGACTGGAGTGCACCAACGACTGAGGCAGGGCCACCACTGATTGTGTGCCAGTGTGTGTGTGTGTGTGTGTGTGTTCCAACCTTGGTTTCATGAGGAGCAGTGATAAATGACTGTGCATCCCATTAGGTCCTCTTCATTAATAGCAGTTAAATCAGACTAATGCACACATTGTAATGCTGTTCCCCGGTGTTCTCAGTGTGGCCTCATTAGCTGATCATCCTCAGTGACTCCCAGACCACAGGGGCCGGTTTGCCACAGTGAGTCTTTAATATCGAATAAAACAATCATAAAACCAATGAAATGACCCAAACCATCCAGTTGGCAGACATGCTTGTTGTCGTGGTGAGGCTTATGTGTGTATTGTTGGCGCCAGAAACATGAACCTTGACGTCTCAGTCAGTTATTACACTGTCATCGTTTCCAGGATGTCAGTTTCCAGTGGGTCTTCTGTCTAATGGGCTTATGAATAATGCATATTTATAATCTATACCAGAGTATGGTCAATATTCTTAGGGGCCCAGTGTCAATTGGGGGCAAAGAAATGTCGATACCACTTCATCGGCCCATAGAAATATGCTAATAATTCCTAAGATGCAGTTATCCAACCCTTGTGACAAAGAAATTATAATAGAGGCCTACAATTTTACAGTTAAATAAAAAATAATCTTCTATATAACTAAAAGAAAGCACAAGCACAAATACATGCAAATTTATAGAACTTGAGTTAAGAAAATATTGTCCAAAATGCATTGTTTACTCTGCAAAAAAAATAAAGTTTTACAGGCTCATATTGGCAAACATCATTCTCAGCCAACCAATAAATTGGGCGGGCTCTGCTTCATGCTCTGTGCAGATAAGTGTCAGCTAAATGCACAATTGTCAAATAAACACTGCTGAGAGCCCTTGTTATGTAACTGTGTATTAGAGGGCCGGCGAAATGCGCTCCAGGACTATCAGAAGACTGAGGGTATACGGTTGGTCCTGGTGTCTCCTGATCCCTCCCACTTGACCAAATCCAGGAAGCTGAGCATGGCCAAATGTGCTCGATCCTGCAGCCGCAACAAAAGACTGCCCTTCACTTGCAGGTATGTCCACCCTCATGACATCGCCCTTTCATCTGCTCACTGTAGTGCAATGTGAGCAAAGTTGTGGTCCCTCTTGTTTGCCTAATTATGCTCATCAAAGGAGTTATTCATTGTTGTCTGTCCTGTCCAGCAGGTCCCAAAAGTGCCCTGCATACACATGCCACAGTTTTAATTGCCCTGTCTTGGTTTTTGCTAAGTAGTTAGAGAAAAGTGACCATCAACTATTTCACCCTTCCCCTTTCTCTCTGCCTCCTTATTCTCCAGAGCATTCCTCTATGATCATGGCAACAGGAAATGCCAGTGGCTGTCGTTTGATAGGAACGCACAAGGAGCTCAGAGCCAACAGGACTTCAACTACCAACTCTATCAAAAGAAAGGTGCCCTCCACTGTTCCACCTGGACTCTCTACCACCTGATACCAAAGCAATGTCAACCCGTCACGATGTTCTTCCGTCAGAAAATCGTCTTGATATGTAGTTTCATTTCTAGTCAGCAACACTGTTTCAGTATAAGTACTCAAATGTGGCTTTAAAATCAAGAAGGTCATCGAGTTTTCCAACTATTTTCTTTCAAGGGATTTGGCTTTGTATAGTTTGCATTCCTCCAGAGGAACACGAAGAAGGGAAGGACCATTGTCGTGTTTATTGTGTCCCAGCATATTATGGTTCATTTTCTGTCATTAAGCCCTGTTTGTGTAAATGATGAACCCCCCGCCCCACTTGACTCAGGACTGACCACAGCACTGAACATGCAAGCTGTGCAGCCTAGTTTGCTTGTTCCAAATGTTTTGCAGAAGATTAAGAAAACAGATTTGGCTTTTGGCATTGTACCGTCCTTGTTCAGCTCAGTGTGAACATCTCTGTCGGTCTGTTTTCCTCATCACCGGCCACACTGGCTCCCTGTGCAGGACATCGCTCTCTGGCCGTTGGCTCCTCATGTCTTTCTTGTAGTTTATTTCAGTCTGTAGGTCCGCTCTTCATCCTCTCTCTTTCTGTCTCTCTTCCAGACTATGTCAGAGAGTGCATTGTGGGTACAGGTCAGAACTACAGGGGTCGGAGGTCAGTGACAGTGAGTGGGATCCTGTGCCAGGCCTGGGCCTCTCCTATTCCTCATGAACACAAGTAAGACTCTCTCGACAACGTCAAACAAAATCGTGTCAAAGCTACTTCCCACTGTTAGTGTTGGCCTGTGAGAGATGCAATTAGCTATAGTAGCCGAAGGCCAGTCTGTACGTGCTTGTATGTGTAAATGAGTATGATATATTACGGGTTGATTAGGCTCCTGAGAGCAGTCGTTCATCAGGACTGACCTCATTGTAACACTTTACAGAGTCACAGATCATTTCCTGCCGCGTCCCAACTGTTTTTCAAGGCGTGTGTGTGCTCAATTCTGTGCGTGAGTGTGTGTGTGTTACTGGGATTAGAATCATATCTAATTAGCAGCCTGTTGTTAAACTCTGTAAGTGAACGCCCCAGATTAAGCTAATTTTTCAATACACATTTAGACTCTCTTAAACATTGCTGCTCCTAACAGACAAGAAACAATGAGCTGGAGTTTAAAACCATAAGTAAAGCAATGCCTTCTAAATTATTATGATATTACTGATCTTTAGGAACAGCCTGGTAAAAATGTCCAAAGCAGTACTTATATTCAGTCCACTACTACTTGTTGCAGTAAGTGAAAATATTATCATCATGGTTTCTGAAACGTGAACAATATGACACACATTTTATATAATAAAGGGATTTTTTTCTTTCGCATGCGTCTTTTGGGAGACTTGTTGCTATGTTTTCAGTCACTAAGTTTTGTCAATGTAGGACAGAACAACACTAAGGAGAAAACAGAAGTAAAGTAAAGTTTATCATGTTACACATATTTATAACTATAAGAGAACCTTGTACACACACACACACACACACACACACACACACACACACACACACACACACACACACACACACACACACACACACACACACACCCACCCACCCACCCACCCACCCACACATGCTACCTCCTTCATTCTCCACGCCCCTCAGAGGAATTAAATGACTTTGCAAAGCTTTGTAGTGAGTTGTCGCAGATGAATCAAAGAGGGCAGCGGTTGTACCTCCAGTGAACCTGCTTTATCAGACCGCTATTATCGTCTCTGTAGTTCAGGTAATTAGACCCAGGCACTTTGTATGTTTTATCAGTCAACTCACAGTCATGGGAAACTTTGACTGACACACACAGGAGAAATTGCAATTTTATCAGTGAAGGGTTTCTCCTCTTTTTGATTGCCCTGCTAAGGTCTTTTCATGTCTGTCACTGTCATCACCCAATCCACTGAAAACCTCACATCAAACTTTTATCTTTTCATCGTCATGTGGAAAACACTGCTGACTCAAAGATGACATTATATAAATCATCACGACTGCTGACCACAGCCATATGCTTGCCTGATGTAGAAGATGTGAGTCATTTGTCGATGTGTTTACATTGTACTCAGAACCCATCACGTGGAGAACTAACATTGCTTCTACATATTACATGTGTTTTCTTTAACTCACAACCTCCAGTCGTTGATGGTTTGATCTTTTAACATTGCCATCCATTACTTTTCCACTTGTTAAATTCCACCAGTAATATCAACAGGCAGGCTTCAGCCGTCAGGTTCAGACTCTTTCATAATTGAAAAAAGGTTTCGTCATTCTTTCATAAAAACAAAAAAGGGGCCATGGCTGTTTGAAAGAGAGAAAAGAAAATATCTGGCAACTGGTTTTGGTACATGTGTCTGTTTATGTGACTGCCCCTCTGCTCCTGACAGATTCATGTCCAAGAGGTTCAGGAAGAGGGACCTCAGAGAAAACTACTGCCGCAACCCAGACAACTCCAGCGTTGGCCCATGGTGCTTCACCACGGACCCCCAGGCACACCTCAGACACCAGGAGTGTGGCATACCCCAGTGTTCACAGGGTAGGCTCCACACACAGACACACACATGCAAAACATGTCTGTATACATGGGAGCCCACATTCATCTTAAGATATCGCATGCTGCAAATTGCCTCACCAATTGAGGCTTGATAGTTTGAAATGAGCTGCAGCAAATTAGGCAATCACGTAATACCCTGGACTGAGCAAAGCTGGCCCTTACAGTGGTCTGCTCTACAGCTGTGTGTGTGTGTGTGTGTGTGTGTGTGTGTGTTTGGTGTGTGTGTTTGTGTGTGAGAGGGTGCACAGGAGGCCAGCTGCAGCCATTTCCAGGTGTGTGGTTCAGTTTACGCTGTCCTCTCTTATTCCATCATGTCCAGGTTTTTTTTAAATGGTTTGAACTTATAGGCTGGTGTGTGAATGTAAAATTATTAATCCCTCCGTCACATCCAATATCTAAATTGTGAGCTGTTTCAGGTCCCTGTGGTGCACACAGAAGGAAAGCCGCTGAGTTCAGGTTATGAGTTCGTATAAATAAAACTTAGATATTCATCCGGTTGTGATGAGAGAAAGGGAAAAGGTCTCATCAGTGTTTCAACGTAAATGTTATAGCACAAAGTACCACTGTCAGGCACTGATGTCTTCCTGAATAAGGGATGTTAACGACCTCTGTTATCTAATCCCCGGAGATTCAACCTGTCAGAGGGGCTGTTTCCTCCGCATGTATGACACTGTATCACGTTAATGAGGAACCGGGCTGCAGTTCGATAAGACAGGGAGGGAATCCTTCTTGCTCTCCGGCTCACATATGGTGTCCCAACAGGGTTATCGCAAGTTGTACAGCACAGATAATTACTTTTTATTTTGATAGAGTGCCTGCTTTCATTCGGGAGAAAATGACTGGAAGGGTTTCTCCAGAAATTAGCTGGTCCTAATGGGAAACACACACACAGACACGAAAACATGGCGTGCTGCACAAAGTCACACACACACACACACACACACACACACACACACACACACACACACAGGCCAGTGGAACTAAATGTGCTCTGTCATGACAGCAGTGGACTCATACACATCTGTTTCTAATCTGCATGCTCTCCGTTGTTTAAACTAGACGGTGTGTACTACTCACCATGGAACAAATGCTGCTTTTACATCAAAGAAATCCTTGCCTTCATTAGCGCGACATATAACATGTACCTCTTTACATTATATACACGAGTGTATGTGTCTATAAAATCTGAACCTGGAGATCTATCATTTATATATGGAGGCTTTTATTGCTAAATGTTTCAAAACTATCTGGGGGCAGAACATGATGAAGTCAAATGTATTAAATTAGAAGCTACATTTATTTTTATTCTGTGCTCAGAATATCGCCTGGGGAAAGCGAACTCCTTACTGTTGATAGTGTTTCTCTAAACTGTTTGCTCTCTCTCTCTCTCTCTCTCTCTCTCTCTCTCTCTCTCTCTCTCTCTCTCTCTCTCTCTCTCTCTCTCTCTCTCTCTCTCTCTCTCTCTCTCTCTCTCTCTCTCTCTCTCTCTCTCTCTCTCTCTCTCTCTCTCTCTCTCTCTCTCTCTCTCTCTCTCTCTCTCTCTCTCTCTCTCTCTCTCTCTCTCTCTCTCTCTCTCTCTCTCTCTCTCTCTCTCTCTGTGTGTGTGTGTGTGTGTGTGTGTACGTGTCGTTGCTCCACAGTGGAGTGCATGAGCTGTAATGGGGAAGATTACCGAGGGCCCATGGACCACACAGAGAGTGGAAGGGAATGCCAGCGCTGGGACCTGGAGGAACCTCACAAACACCTGTACCACCCCAAGAGGTGACACACTCTCAAACACACACACACACACACACACACACACTCACTAACACACACTCACACACACACACCTGCATAACATCACTCTGCATCCCAGTGAGTTGTGCCGGCTCAATCACACTTAAGCCCACACACATGGATTCATGTAACGGAATACTAAAACACTACGAGAGTACTTGATGTAATAACACGTTGATATATTATCTTCATGTGGTTGTGGTGCACTAAGTCTGGAGATTAAGTGATTTGGAGTCAGACAGTGTGTGTTTCCCTGAGAGATTGCCATCAGAATCCAGCGTGTAATTTGGTCTTTTTAGCCGTGTTATGCTTGGAAAAATCTTCACTCTGTATTAATTGGCCCAAATTCCTTTAAGCTGTCAGTAGATTATAGAACTGACTCGTGTCCAGCCATGAGATAAGCTCGTACCTATTTTAGGGAGGCCATATATTACTATATTACGTCCTCTTTCCGTGTGTGTAGCACGCCGGCTGTGTGCATCTGTGGCGGGACTGTTCCAGCTTGTGGGATGGCAGGTGGTCTGGATTAGTGGGGGACTCGTTAACACATCCTTAATCATCCAAGTGTTTGTGTAAACGAGGTCCCTGGCTGCTCATAGCGCTAATGTAATGAGAGTGTCCCTCAGCCTGATGCTGCGTGGACCTGGAGGCAGCAGGCCTGGAGGGATGTGGGACCCGGGGATGACTTCCTGTTGTAGAACACCTGCAGCGGTGGAGCTCATTTTCCTCCTCGCTTCCCCCGATCGCTGAGCAGATTCACAGATAGGAGTCTGTGCACCGTTCCTGTTATTAATGCTGCAGTTGCGCCGAATGGGGAATTGTCTCTCTGCTTGTACTCGCTTCTCATACGGATTCAGATGGAAACATCTTTTTCAGATATCTCTGGGCCTTAAGAATGATGTAACAATTACTATTTTGTACCACTATTTTGTAAAGAGCTGTGCTATGAGCTACAAAAATAAAATTTTCTGCAATCCTCTTTTTTTTAGATTAGATTCAACTTTATTGTTATTGCACAGTACAGGTACATATACAACGAAATGCAGTTTAGCGTCTAACCAGAAGTGCAAAAAAGGCAGTAAAAGTGCAGAGTATTGTGCATATTAAAGTGAAAATGTAAATAAATAAGATCTGAACAGTAGAAATATAAATGGAATATTACAGTATTAACAGGAATTTTATGATATAAGAACGATGAATACACTATGAGCAGGATAAAAATATAAATATATATAAATATGAATACACTATAGGCGGGGTAATACAGTAGTACAAAAAAAAAATGTTGCTTTTTTTTCATCTTAACCCTGAGGTTATTTCATACTGTATGTTTTGTATTAGGCACCCCGACGAGGGCCTGGACGATAACTACTGTAGGAACCCAGACGGACGCCACCGACCCTGGTGCTTTACCACAGACCCAAACACACCCTGGGAGTACTGCGACATCAAAGTTTGTGGTAAGCATGTTTGTTTGTGTGTGGTTGACTGCATTAGCATTTCTCATGCACGATAAGCGCGTGTCTGTTTGGGGTGTGTTTGGGTTTCGGTACGGGCCCATGAAGCATGATTGACCGCACCACGATTTACAACTTCCTGTACCTTTCATTTGACCACTCCTCTTCCTCTCATTGGCCGATACCATTGAATGCACACACATACACACTCACGCACACACACTCAGACACACGTAGCCCCCCCCCTCTTAGCGCTGGCTCTCTGTTATGTCTTCTCTAACAGCCGGATTGTTTATTTTTCCGCTGCACCACTGACCTGCTGTTTATTGTTCTATGCCAGCTCTTACGTGTGGTGGTCAAACGGCGCAGGGCTCAGTTACGGCTCCACATTAACTTCCTATTACCCACCGCGACACCACGCCAGGGTCATACACACTACAGGCAGATTGCTTTCATTACACCTCCTACACTCGTGTGTGATTGATTAGTGAGCCGGGCATGTGTGCCTGTGTTTTGTCGTGTCCGTGCTCTCGCAGGAAACCGACAGATCAGCGCTTTCTCTTTGTTGACCATGTCATCAGGAACAAGTCGCTGAGACAGCCACAGTGGTTCTGAAGAACATAAAACAGCAAGAGAGAGAGAGAAAGGGGGGGAGCAGTGGTGTTATTGCAGGGATCAGCTTCTTTCTCCTGAGTCTGCGAGTGGCCTGTTTGCCTGCTAGAATCATCAGCAGCCCTGGCAGCCTGTTGACTAGATGGCACTCCTCCATGTGGACCCAGTGATTCACGGCCCCCCCAACCCTTGCTTTTTCCCCCCTCTCTAAAAACCATCTCCTACCCTCTGCTCTCTCTGTCTCTCCCTCTGCTCTCTCCCTCTGCTCTCTCTGTCTCTCCCTCTGCTCTCTCTCCATCTCTCTCTGTCTCTCCCTCTGATCTCTCTCCGTCTCTTTCTGTCTGTCCCTCTGCTCTCTCTCCATCTCTCTCTGTCTCTCCCTCTGATCTCTCTCCGTCTCTTTCTGTCTGTCCCTCTGCTCTCTCTCCATCTCTCTCTGTCTCTCCCTCCATCTCTCTCTGTCTGATATGGGAGTTTGTCGGGAACAGTATGTTTACGACCCAGTTCGCCTTAATCAAAACAAGGCGGGTGAGGGAGGGCAAGAGACAGAGAGACAAAGTGGTCTTTTGTCAAGGTTCTACTGTTTACTGTTTACTGTCACAAACAGTGCATATCTATGTTTAGATTCACTGCACAGTCTGAAAACATCTGTTTTGTGGTTTTGAGGATGTGCATCTTTACACACTGTCTGATGCAATCATGCACAATGTGCAGATTAATGGACTCAAGTAACTTCTGTATAATGAGCAGTGAAAAGTCAAGCAGATAAGATTTCCAGCTGCATCACACTGTAGGTCGTTCTGATCCAAACTCATAAAGGAAGCTGTTCTGGGGGAAAGCAGGTGGCCAAGACATCGAGGCTGTTCAGCCATTCCTCACGTCAAAGGCACTGAATATTTCCTGAGCGCTGAATCATTTACTATTTATTATTCCATATAAATGTGTGGATGTGCAACGATCTGATTAAACACACACACACACACACACAATGGAAGTTTTGACCCCAATTGATTTCACTGTCACTCCTGATCCGAGCAACTTGTTACATTGCGAAATATTTGGTGCCGACAGATAAAATCCTGCATTGTGCGGTTGCTATGACTGGAATCAGAGCCGCGGCATCACATGTGTGAGTGAGAGCAATCATTTTAAAAAATCTTGAAAGGGGCGGAGAAATAAGACCACGAGTGCTGCTCTATAACCTGCAATGTAGTACATCAAGATCTCAGTGCAATGCCACAGTTCACCCGCCTCGCTTTTATAAAGTTCAAGTCGGAGATGACTCAACTCTAAATTTGTTCTCTCAGCATTGCTTTGCCTCTTCTGTGAAAATCACAGGATAAATTAGGAGGCCTTACTTTCTACTTTGGTTCGGTAACATTTGAAATTGTATCCTGATGTTGCCTGACCAGTTGACTGCAATTATAGGATACCTCTTGTACAGTGTGTTCCCCAGCATTTATTAGGCTGATTATCATATATTTTGAGTGTGCTGTAGGAAATAAGTCATGTTGTGTGGATAGCTTGGCTATTTCAATAATAGCAGGTTTCAATAATCGTAAAATGTTTTCTCAGTTGGCTGCAGCATCAATTGTCTTTTGACATTATTAAATGTGTCTTAGTCTTTTATGCTCCAACTATAACACCACAAAAGTCTTAACTACTATTATATACTTTATTGTTTTGTATTATCCCATAAAACTGTGTAAGCTTGGGTTGTTATAAAAAGATGATTGAGTGTGTCACACGTGTTGCGCGCTCCCTTGACCAAACAAACCCCTTAATGTGTTTTTTCTCTTTCACAGAAACCCCCCCTGAAAGCAATAGGGTGGAAACCACCGAGTGTTACCAGGGCAGAGGGCGGGGTTATAAGGGGACAGTGGACATGACACCCACCGGACTAACCTGCCAACGCTGGGACTCCCAGCATCCCCATAACCACACATTCTTTCCTCAGGCCTACCCCTGCAAGTGAGTCAGACACTCACATAAGACCACCGCCCACTCACTCAACCACCTGCATGCACTTAAATCTTCAGTTAATAACCCAGACTTTCTCTGTGTTTTTCAGGGACTTGAGAGAAAACTACTGTCGCAATCCAGATGGCCAAGAATCCCCCTGGTGCTTCACTACGGACCCCAGAGTCCGCACAATGTTCTGCAGCAGCATCCCTCAGTGCGGCACCCAGGCAAACCGTGTCAGTGGTGAGAGACTCAACCGTATTATCCAGCACTCAGACCAGCAAGGGGAGAGTTGGTTTGCTCTACATCAGAAGCCAAACAATAGTCTGCATTTTCAAAGTTTGTGGACCTTTGAGTTCACATGAGACCCTGTAACCACACATATTATTTAGTAGCCCGGTTTACTCCGTCCCTGTGGAAAACTGCTGCCCTATAGTACTGTGGGAAGGACGGACCACCGCGCCTCACATAAACGAGCCCTGACAGCGGCTCAGGATCATCAGGTCTCACTGGGCAGTGAAAGATGGAGTGGAAGAATTTGTGCTTGACAGGATTGTAGCAAGAGATTTGGAAGTAAAAGATGTAGATGCATGGCTGAGTACGCAAACTCAAATTTCCCAAGGGATCTATGGTGTATTTCTTTGAGATGGCGTGGCCTTGCATTGGGATTATAAACCCTCTCTGAGGCTGTATTGTGGTCTACCCCTGAGGGTTGAATGCATTCCCGTATGAGATGTAGGGTGACAGACAGCCTCAAAACCTTATTTATGGCCCATGTTTTTCTAAGATATCATCGTGGATGACTTTGTTTTCCCAGCTTTAGATCCAAAGAAAAGCAAAGTAGCTAAGAATTTAGGAGTTGTTTTGATTCGTCCGATTATAACCGATTATTGCACAACGTATGACAAATGCACAATGACGGTTTGAAGATTTGGGTTAGGGTTTTGCAATTTTACATAAGCTTAGCAATCCTGGCTCTTGCCTCTTGTTTCCTGTTTAAAGTTGTTTGTATGTCTCGTTTGCCTATTGGATTTTATTTCCTCTCTTTTGTCCAAATCTAGTCTGCTACGAAGGTTTTGGAGAGACTTACCAAGGAGAGCTGTCAAGGACTAGATCAAACCTGCCCTGTGCTCCCTGGACCGACCACAGCAACAGGTACAGGCAACTTTCCCAAACCACAATGTACAACACAGATCTACTCCATCCATAAACTGCAGACAAGAACAAGTTGCTAAAAATAGAGATCAAAATGTCCCACAGTTATTGTACCACTGGAGTGTAGCAAGCAACGAGATTTTTAAAGAGCTCAGTGGCATCAAAGAAAACCACTGATAACGAGCAGAATTATCATAAAATGCAAATTTGATGGGTTTCAAAAGGAGAACGAGTACTTGAGAAATTAGCTCTCAGTGATAGAGGCTTGTCCATGAAAGCCTCAGTGTGCAGGAGAATGCATTTATGTTTTCAAGAACCATGTGTGCGAACATGATATGTGGTGGTTAGTGTGGAGAGGTGACCTTTTATTGACCTCCAGTTAAGTCGTAGTGTTGTTAGCAGGTCGAGTTGGGCCTCTTCTTTCTCCGAGGACAAAACAGCTCCTGCGGGTGCCGTGAGTAGCCTCTCCAGCATCTCCTAATGGCCGGAGAAGTGTTTCCCTGAAGATGACCTAACTCGCCAGGAATGACTCCCAGTGATAACTTGGCTGGGAGATATTCACTTCACGCCTCACCTTTGACCCTAAACCCCCTTCTCCGTAAGAACACCTCAAAGCCAATCATCTCCGCCGCTTGGCTCCTGCCCAGGGTCAGAAGTCAGGGTTCGGGAGTCCGACTGAGAGCCGGCTGTTATCCTAGCTGCTAGAAATACAGCACATATAAACACAGATTTGAAACTCCGCATTGCTTTGATTTGATACCCAGCGTCCCCTCTCTCGTGTCTCCCTTTCTCCTACAATTATCCACCTTATCAGCTCAGGAATTTAGCGTGGGAAAGAATTCTGTTTGTGGTTTCAAAATTCTTAGGAGAATAAAACTCATGTGTGTGATATGTCTACACAAGCAATGCCATAGGTATGTGGGTGTAGGTGGATGCATTCTGTCTCAGTGAGTAATCCCTCTGCAGAGCCTACACAGCTGTGTAGTCTAACTGTCCAGATCCGATCTTTGGCTAACTCTGAGCTATGGTTGTAAATCACCGGTAAATTCTTATTACTTTCATCAACAGCTGAATGATAAAAAAAAAATTCCATATGTTTTGAAATCGTCCTTTGGGCCTAATGAATGTTGATGACAGATTACTTATTGGCTCTTTTGTGTTTGTCCAGCGGTGAGAGGGACATGCTGATGTCTGGCCTGGAGGGAAACTACTGCAGAAATCCTGATAAAGACAAACACGGCCCCTGGTGTTATACCAACAACTCTGCCATACCCTGGGACTACTGCACTGTAAACCCATGTAAGTGGATGTGCACGTGTCTTCGTGCAGGCGCACACAATTGCATACACACTGTAAGGGGAAACAATCTGTAAGGCCGTGCAAAATTGAAAATTTGCCACACTCCCGGATCTCAGACTGAGCTAGAGAAGATTTGCTTGCTCTGTCTGGTGGTCTGCCTCACTTACACACACACGTGCTTTGTTCGCAGTGTGTAGATCTGTCTACACCTGCAGGTCAGTGTGTGTCAGAGGAGATTCACAACTCATCAGGAGGACAGGGGAGGCTTCTTCTTCTAACCATTTCAACATGCACCAAAAAGCATCATGACCGTATCTTTGTTTATGTATTTGTGGTATTGTGATTAGATCAAATTATGCAGGTAGGCATGGTGCATTTGGCTAATCAAAATCTATCAAATATTTTAAAAACAGTTTTTATGAATAGTGACTCATACTTTACATGACAATAAATGTATAAACCTCCATCCATTTGAAAATCAATTTGAAAAACCTGTTGATATTGAATTTGAAATGTGAAATACACTTTTGTGTTACATTCAATCAAACGACTCTGATTTTGGAAAATGACAGTGACATGACCCTGGCCCTCTTTGCTGCGGCTACTTCTACTGTGAAACGTACACCCGTGTGTGGGGTCGCCTCTTATCTTGTATCACTTAATTCTACCTTGTTTGTCTCGTCTCCTTTTCCCTGCAGGTGATGGTTCACAGAACACCATTCCACTGGGTGAGTGTCTCTGTCTGTATCTGTCTGTCTCCGTCTGTCTGTGTCTGCTCAGCTGCTATTCAATCGCCTCCGAGGCAAGAAGAATGGTATTTTCAGAACTCGATGAAGTCCTTTTTATGTGCAGCTATTATGATACATGATGCGGGACATTATGTTGTCATGATGACATCTGTTTCTGTGTATGTGCATTTATAGGCCTGCCTGTGTGTGTGTGTGTGTGTGCGTGTGACTCATCACACACACTCATCTCTGTAAAATAACTCAAAAA
This sequence comes from Limanda limanda, assembly GCF_963576545.1. Taxonomy (NCBI): domain Eukaryota; kingdom Metazoa; phylum Chordata; class Actinopteri; order Pleuronectiformes; family Pleuronectidae; genus Limanda; species Limanda limanda. The sequence continues at coordinate 12,788,694 of NC_083643.1, forward strand.
CAGAGGGTGAACTCCTCAACATTCAGAGTTATAATTATGCTCATGTGTTATGTGAGCATATTCACTAATTACCTCAACTAATGGCATCATCAGCATAACCGCTGTTTTATATATAATAATGATTATAGTGAATCATTAGACAGCTCAAGTGCCCCTTGTGTTGCAAATATGTAACCAGTTAACTACAGTGTGTCTTTATATTTTAAACGAATTACATATCGCATAACATGAGGCGTTAACCTATCTGTGTGCGTGTTTCTGCTTCCAGGTGAGCTGTCCTCTGTGAATTGTTTCATCCATAAGCGAACAAGGATTGTTGGAGGAGGTCCAGTGAGGATATCAGACGGAAGCTGGATGGTCAGCATACAGAAAGGGTACAGCGGTGCATTTAATATTCCACACATCTTTCTCGAACAGCGAAAAAAACACAGGAGGCTATCCTGCCCATACTACTCTTGAATTCATAAATAATTCAGTGAGATTGTTCTTTCTATATATTTTTGTTTTCAGTTAAAAAATAGGCTTTTGCACAATGCTATGTATCCCTGCATGCAAACGTTTGACAAAATATATATATGATCCAGCCGAAGTTTTGCAGAGAAACAACACTCACCTAATTATAAAAGTTATCTGTTGTTTAGGAGGAGGCAGTGCAGTACTGCAGCATTTTTTCACTGCAGTACCAACAGCACACTTTAAAGCCAGCAAAGCCAAAATTCACAGAATATAATTTAGTGTAGACACTTATATGACATTCTTTCCGATTCCCCAAACAATGCAGTGAAACAGGACTTCAGGGCAAACGTTTAAAATACACTGTATGCATAGTTCCCATGGCTTTCCTCACAGTTAAGTCAATATATGGCTCTGCACAATGTCAGTGGCTAATTTCTGTGCCTGCCTTAAAGCTGCCTGTTTGCTTGGCTTGTAGTAATACTGGTTACAGCTTTCTTTCTGAAACTGTAAAACTTACCTGCAGTAATTGAGCCGCAGCGAAACACATGCCATGTGTGAAGCAGTTAGGATGAACAGTTATTGAAATATGTGAGCCACAGCCAGAGAGACAGACTGACAGATAGACAGATGTCTGTCCAGATGTCTAGAAGTGGAAGATAGATACACTCCTCAACAATAACAGCACTAATTCATGGGAAGTGTTTTACAGCTGCTGATGTACTGGATAAGTCCTCTATGTGCCATTGATGTCTTGTTCTTTCCCCAGCTCCGTGCACTGGTGTGGGGGTTCACTGATACGAGAGAAGTGGGTCCTCACTGACAGACAGTGCTTCTCCTCATGGTAACGCTCATCTGTTAAATCTGAATTATTTTCTTCTGCTTAAACCTTAAACTGTCAATGTATTTAATGCAAAATGTATTAGTTCATTTCATATATATATATCCCCCTATATTAAAGCTTAATAGACTGTTTTCAGTGGCTACTGTTTCCCAGTAATAAAAGTGGAATATTTTATAAAGTACTAACTCTGTCTTCTGCGTCTCCAGCGTTCCGGACCTCAGTGAGTATCGTGTGTGGCTGGGAGTCTCTGATATTGGAGAGGGCGCTGCTGACTGGTCCAACAGACAGGAAGTGAGCATAGCTCATGTGATATGTGGCCCAGAGGGCTCGAGTTTAGCCCTCATAAGGCTGTCGAAGTGAGTGCCTGGAAAAATCATCTTGAGCATACATAACATTGATATGCAGCATGTTTGTGTGTGCGAGTGAATATGCGATGTTAATCATGCTCTGCATTTTCTGTCTTCATTAAATATGTCCAGGCCTGCACTACCTGCAGACAACGTCCATACGATTCAGCTGCCTGTGGCCGGGTGCTCCATCCCAGAAGGAACGATATGTGAAATGTATGGATGGGGCGAGACCAAAGGTAGTGATATTCAATATTGATATTCTATATTTCATATTCACTGCAGCTGCTGCACACATCACTGCAGCTCTGCCAGGTTTACGATATATTGTATTTTTTCCCCCAGCAATCCTGATTTATTTTCTTTATTTTCTTTCCTCTAAATGATATACGTCGGAGGAGCGCCTGTACTGTAACACAGTCGTCTCTTAATAGCTTAGGCCATATGTTTCTGTACCTTGGATGAGTACTGCTCATTGGGTGGCTTGCTGTACAGACGGGGTTAAAGTTAAAATGTGTCTGGATGTTTCATTCACACTTCCCTCTGTGTACCTGAAAATGGAAGTAAACCCAATGTATCACTATGTTATATTTATGTTTATTTATGTTATATTACAGGATCATGTGCAACCAAAACGCGTAGGAGTTCTCCAGAAAATGGCAGCATTTGTATCACATGTGCTGCAACACAATAGAAGCAATAACGTTCAACTTTGAACTCTTTCAGGCACCGGACATGACGATGTATTAAAAGTGGTTAACCTGCCCATCGTCAGCAACGAGCGATGTCGAGAAATGCACAGAGGGAACTTCCACATCAGCGACACCAAGATCTGTGCAGGAGGCAGGAGGAATGAGGGAGTGTGTGAGGTAAACTGTTACTAAAGAACAATCCACAGTAGAACTCATGGTGCTTTAAGGACTTGTTGGTAAACAAGAACAAGCCTTTACACCTTCAGATAGAGAGATTGTTCCCAGTGTGAGTTTCGGAGGATTATTAGCGCCCTGGCTCCACATTGCACTTTCAAAGCTCAGTTTGATCTAAATCTCTAACAAATGTTCTTTGAATCCAAAGGCTTAGTATTCAGTCTGTTGTAAATAGAGCAGCTGTAGAATGTTGCACTAAATTTCATCAGCGATTAAAGCCTCGGTTTTGTGGTTTCTAGCTGTGGAAAAGAGATGTCCATGTTCACGAATACTGCCGGCACTGTCTGTCACTGAGGGCATGAAAATAACATTTAGCTTTCATTAAACCTTCTGAAAATGTAAACATTGATGGCAGCCATGTCCTAACCACTGACGCAGAGAAATGTGCTATGTATTTCTTCTTCTGTAGAGGGATTATGGCGGTCCTCTCGTGTGTGAGGATAGAGACAGCAGGGTTATTGTCGGCGTGAGCGTCCATGGCAGAGGCTGCGCTCGGGCCAACCAGCCGGGCATCTTCATCAACGTGCCCTTCTACACCCAGTGGATCCACAAGGTCTTCAAGTACTACCCCAACCCCGAGACTGATTAAATCCAGAGGAGAATTAGACAGAACCAGGGGACAAAATCAAGCCCGGAGCCGCAACTTCTGTCAATCCAGCTGTGCATTAGGACACCAGATGTCTGTGTTGTCTATAGCCCACAGGTCAATAAGCAACTGATCAGAGAACAGCTGAATGGAAGGGGAAACGTTATGATGTAAGATTTAAACGTAGTATTAACAGACACCACACTGATCCTGTGACTCACTGACAGGAATTGTGAAGAGGAAAAAAAGTATTCGTATTTCAGAAATGGGAAATGAAGCTACTGCAAAAGAAAATGACCCGTTCCAAGTTTTATATTACAGTTAAAAGGAAATTTGTCCTCGATTGAGTTTGAAGCACACCAGACAAAACATTTGGTTTTCATGTATTTTTTTCTCCTTTGTTGGCGAAATTCACCAGAGCATGTGTGCATGTGAATACTCTTGATTCCTGGCATTACTTGAATGTTCTAAAACACCAAAGTGCAGCGGTTCAGCAGCTCCCTCGGTAGAGTACCTCAATAGGCCACTTAGAAAAACTATCCAAAGGTAGGGCAACGTTAAGGGTACTCCCGCCATAAAGTGGCCCTTACTGTACATAGTATTTTAATGAGTGTATTTGTGACACTCTACAGGTGATTTGGGTCTTATAGATCTATAACAAGAGAAAAATGAATGTCGTGTTTGGCGGATGAATTATGTACAGAATGTTATCTACATTTCAGCTTTTAGCCATGTGTCTGTCTCATCATGTCGGCTCCACAACAAACTCCCATGTTTAGTATTGTACTGTTATCACAATACCACTGACTGTGTATGTATATTGATGCTTGTAGCCTCCTGTGTAGATAAAGGAATGTAAGGCAGTCAGCAGAAAATGTAACATTCACGTGTACACGCAAGCTTTTTCTATACAAAATCAAATATTTCCTTAATATGCTTATGTTAATTCATCATGGGTGTGTATGTGTGTGGGTGTTTGTGTGCATTTTTTTGCAGCAGGGCCTGTATGCAAAAAAGAAACTGCAGAAGGAGAGAGAGTGTGTGTGTGTGTGTGTGTGTCCGTGTGTGTGCATTTGAGGTTGTGCATGTTAAAGCCAGAGCTGAATGAATTATCCCCTCCCAACACTCAGGCCTTGGCAGTCCTCCAATTCCATCCACTCTGGATATTAGCCTTGCAAAGTCCGTCACTTTAAACTTTGTCATGGGAAAGAAGGTTTGCTCTTTGTAACTGTGTTGTCTGTAATAGACGCTTCACTGAGATGACTGAAAGGCCCTTGAAACAAATTAACAACCCTCTTTTACCAGTGTAAATGATGGAGCTCGTTTTGTATTGTAAATACATTATGTTTGTTTAAGAGTGAGTGGGTATATGAGTATGTGTGTGAGTGTGTGTGTGTGTGCGCACTGAAAGATGCTGCAAGCTGCTATACCCTAGAGGTTGTACAGTGCTGTCTTCTGTTCTCTGTATAATGTACATTGACTATAAACTTCATGTCATTTTAACCAACACGCTAAATATAAAACATAATTCAAGCGATTATTTTGAATATTTTATGATGTCTGTCATATTAAATGTTTTTTATCAAATCCCTGAGTTTCTTTTCCATTTTGTCGCATTCCCTGAAAGCCTCATTTAAGTGCTCTGAATGCAAATGTCACTCTCTCACTCTCGCTGTATAATGAAGACAAGGCTGTTGTGCACCCCCACCAGGAGATGGCACCACAGTCGCACACTGCCTGTAAAATGTCCTTCTAATCATACTAATCTCTCTGTCCCTCTCTCACACATATGAATCCCCACATATACTGACACATCCACTTAGATGGAAGTAGGAGATAGATATGAGGGGTAAAAGAGTTCATGTGTGTGTGTATAGGTGTGTGTCTGCGTTTGTATGTGTTAGTGTAGGTGTAAGGGCAGAAGAGCAAGAGTCTGAGAGCTGTAGATTAAACGCTGAATCCGTCAATGCAGTATTGAGGAACTTATAGAGCAAGCAGAAAATACATGGGGATCGACAAATTCTGTTGCTATGCACAATGTGTGCTGACACCACACACACATATGGTATACACACACACACAGAGAGAGAGAGAGACACACACAAAGAGAGCGTTCTGTGATAACAGATACGGTAGAAGCATCAAAGGGGGATGAAGCGTAAGAAGATTGCTTTCATCTGCAGGTCAGCTGGACAGACAGAAAGACAGAAAATGCAGACATAACCAGGAAGGCAGATGGAAGGGCAACTGTGCACACACACAGACACACACACACACACACACACACACACACACCCCACACACACACACACACACACAGAAAGAGAGAGAGAGAAAACAAGTGTGAGAATGGGCTGACTTCACCCTGGCTCAGTGCACCGTGAGATCTACAGCATACACGAGTCTAATGATCCAGAGAACATGGCTTGTGTCAGGGCTGTTCAGGCTGGCGTGAAAGCACTTGTCTCTCTCTCTGTGTGTGTGTGTGTGTGTGTGTGTGTGTGTGTGTGTGTGTGTGTGTGTGTGTGTGTGTACACTAGACAGAGAACAGACTAGGAAGTGAACATTCACTCATGACTTGCAGCTCTCTCAAGTGCATCTAAATTAACACATAAAAGTACCTAGATAAAAAATATGTACAAATTATATACATGTACATTTCCAATAATAATAATATTAAATATTCATAGTAATGATAATGACTTTATACATCTTGCATAATCAATGTAGAAAAATGTTTCACATAGAAGCACATTTATGTGTAAAGATTAAGCAGGTTAAGATTAAACAGGATAAACTCCTCATTAGGTAACGCTATCAATTTAATTGCAATCTATGAGATAAATAAATAGAATCACGAAAGCAGGAAAAGACAAACAGAAACAATCATTGGAGATGACTGGTAAAACAAAACATGTCAAAATATTTACAGCATATGGAAAAGAGTTAAGATTTATTCTGTCAGGATAAAATCCTTTAGATGGATCTTAGCTTCTTCAAAGGAGTCCCAGAATGGAGCATATGAGTGTGTGTTTTTAATAAGGGCTACACCGGATTTTCATGAATTCTGCCGTTACTGTAGAGGACCATGAACACATTCAGAATGAGTTGTTTCCTCATGAATTTCAAACTAAATGTGGAGGTGGTCGGCCATTGAAATTCAGTCACAGTTGCAGGGCACTCTTACTGCATGCAGAGATCTAAGTGCAACTGGTGGCGTCTCGGTCGCTCTGTGTGCGTGTGAGTGTGTGTGTGTGAGTTACATGTGTGTGTGAGAGCGTGGTTGGAAGAGGGATAAGGAAACTGAGAGAGACTGATTATCCCAGGGAAAAGCTTTTATAAGCCACAGGACTCCCATTACAGATCACTGAGTTTCAGACTTGGTTAGAATAAGAATATCTTTCATAATTTAATTGGGTTGTCTTTGTAATGTCATCTAACCTCTTTTTAGGCCTCTCTCTCCTCTCTGTGGACTCCTCAGCTTTAGGACTGAGGTGAGTAAGTGTGTTTGAGAGTCTACATCTAGGTGTCATGTGTAGGGCTGCTACCGTCAAGGCAGAGGAGAGTGTGTGAGATCAGAAATTATCTTTCCTGTATCAGCATTTCATACTGGACACATGATCCTGTCCTCATGCTTAGTTTACCGTCAGGCAGATTCTCACTTTTCATAATGTGTCCAGTTGATAAAAAAAAAAAACAGTGAGTAGAAAATGTAGCCTTAATAAACACCTCAAAACAGAAACGTACCGTTTGACTTAGACAATAACATTGAGTTCAACTCTGGAGACTATCAGTACATTTTTAAACTGACTAGCTGCCTGACTGACATCTCATTGTGGAAATGTTCATGTGGGAGGTAACCTGCAGCAAGCAGACTTTTTCCATCTTTTACTTCAGCAGTGCGTGATCTTTCTAAAGTTCTTTCCTCCTTATTATTACCTCTTCTTACTGCTTACTTTACTCGTCAAACTTGTTTCCAGATCCAGCAGGCAGTTGTTTTTCTGTTGTTTTGATAAGCTCCTCTCTGCTCTCCCCGTTCAGCACAAAACAGCAGACATCACAAAGGCTTCTGCTGGAAACAGTGAAGCATTGGCCAGTTTAAGAGCCAAATATTCCCCTCAGGAACTAGAGGAGACCAAAACAGAGCTTGAATATTGAAATGATTATATTAAAGGCAGCTAGACCCAACCTCCTGAAAAGCTCAGCATCTGTGGCTGAATGTGTAAAAGTATAAAGGAGCATTATGTAAACTGTATATAATGTTACCTGGACTTTTTTAAGGGGGATTTTGAGCGCTCGGATGGATTATTTTTACAAATGCTTTGGTGCAGCTGACTCGAACTAAGATAGAGCTCGCAAACAAGTTATTATAGACAATAATAAGTCAAACTTCATGATGACTAATGCCTGACAAAATGCAGGTAAGACTGATAATGAGGAGTTAAGCAGATAAACTGAGACTAAAACCAATTTTCCAAAATAACTGTGTAGAGGATAAATCTGTGTGATTCAGGTCAACACAACACAAAATGTAGAAAAAACAACCAATTTATGTGAATAGCAATGTTGCCTCTATTCATCTGTACAATAAATATATTTTTTGTCATGTTGTTTATGTTATATTTGTTGTGCTTTAGGATAGTTTGAACTGACGGACGGGTTCGTGCCTGAAAACACGATGGAGGTGATTAATCTCACTTAAGGACAAGAGAAAGTCGGATATATTTATAGAAATAATTCGTTTTCAACAGTTGGATATTTAGTCTTGAACATTACTCTTCCATCATATTTGTGGGTGCACATATTGTAGCAGCCTGCTCTCTAATCAAGTCGTGCTGGAAATAAAATTGCTTATTTTACCACAAGTCGTCTCTCATTCCTGGTTTGGATAGATCTCACAGGAACAGTGATGTGTAACCTGTGCGGCATAATCATATCAATCATATAAATGATATCTTTTGCACATCAGTATTCTATTTTTGTACGTCAGTATCACTTTATGATTTTGCATTCTTGTACAATCAACCTGTACCAATGCACTTTACAAAAATATGTTTCTGAAGTGAAGGGTGTATATTATGTACATATTATTTATCTTTTTGTATCCTGTTGCCTTGGTTCATAATTGTATTATCTTGTCTACCTCATTCTGACTTGGTGCTGTAACAAGGGAATATTCCTGGTGTGGGATCAATTAAGTTTGATCTTATCTTGTCTTTATCCCGATGTTTGTATAATCTAACTTGTATTGAGTCTGAGTAAAGAGCCCAACCTTTACTTAGCAACTGCTTTGCAAACACTGTGGAGAAAATCACTTAAGCAAATGAATTTAACCTTAATATTTGGGGGGGAAATTTACATTAATTTCATACGATATATTTTGGGCAGGTGTAAGAACAGTCGATTAAAGAGAAGACTGCTTTGAATAGCAAATATAAATTCTCTTTGGTGTGTCTTTTTCAGCAATGCACACAGATTTTTGGGTTGTCGAGCTCAGATAATTTAGTCTCACAAAAACGTTGCCTGTGGTTCAATCTGCACCTTTTTTTCGGTGACATCTCAAGGTCTGGATCAATGGCTGCGGTAAATCAGTCGCTGTGTCAGTGGCTGTGTTGATATTAATCATTACTTATTCAATCTGGGGCCCCGGGAGCGGCACGACAGACTGAGAGACAGACTGCCAGACAGGCACAGACACAGCAGGGTGAATCATCAGAGGTGGCTGACAGGCTGGGGGACATTAAACAGGATTGTCTGGAAGATCACTAAATCCCAACGTGACAGGAAACTTCCCCAAGTCTTTTTCGCATCAAAAAACGAATCTCCATATGGAAAAATTGATGCATTTCTGATTCGGCAATGATGAGATTCTCTGTGACTGCAGCAACCGGCTGAAACATTTGCTGTCGAAACACAAGAATAAACAAAAATGCACACTTAGCAGAGTATGTGTGTACACATGCAGCACATTCTCACTCTAAAGCATTTGGATGTTCTTGGATTTAAAATGTTTTCAGAGTTAATGTTATACCCTTGTGGGTTTGACGCATGCCGGGACATGATGGTACCAGTGTCTGCTCTGTCATGTAAAGTATAGTTTGACACGAGGATTTGCCGAATGATATATTCTGCATATTCTTATCCATTACGCTTTGACATGCATTTTTTATAAGGAGGTGATCCGCTATTCCGCCGGTCTTTTGTCTGTCAATCTGTCAGACAGTCTTTCTGCTACTTTCCCTTTCACCTTGCCACTATCTGTCTGAGACTTTCTATCAGACACAGGGATGTTTTATCTTGGTAAAGTACACCATAGAGCGGTAATATCTCCCGAGACAGCCAGGGAGGTGATAGGTATCACTCTACAAACAGGCTGTTCCTTCCAGGACACTACACAGAGATAATGTGCTGCTTTCTCTTCCTCCTGTTTTCCCTTCTGTCTTTGACTCTGTCTCAGACCTTTTTTTCCCTCTCTCTGTCTGGCTGCGTCCCTCTCCGCATGTATCTCTCTCCCTTTCTCCCTGTTTCTATCTATCTCTCTCCGCCAGGACGCTCTCGTGGGGATAGAGGTGTGTTACCTCTCCCAGTTGGAGATTCTGCAGATATTAGCCTTCTGTGCTCTCTCCAACCCAGGATGGAATTAGAAACACCTCCCTCTGTGTGAGCGAGACGTCAGTGCTGCATTCAGGTGCAGTGGAATCACATTATTGCCGCAATAGGTGCGTTTGTGTGCGTTGGTGCTGGGTGCCAGCTGTCCTGTAGCGTGTGTGTGTGTCTTGTGCGTCACCCAGCTTTCTCCAGCCCAGGTCCCTGGTGGTGTTCGGCATATGGTAACCATGGGACACGGGCTACAGATAACGCGATGTATCCCTCCGACTATCCTTTGACGTCAGAGACCACTCCAATCCTCCATTAACCACTGTTTGACCCTTCTATTGTGCTCAGAAAAAAAGTATATCCACTGTGTTTTAGATCGAACTGAAGTGAACGCACAAACAGGCAAATAATGACTTTAAATAAGTACAATTCATTGTGGCTTATCTGAGCTCCTTAAGAGGATTCAAATTAATCGGATTCAGCAACTGTTTGATGAATATTTCTCATTAATCGTTCTCATTAAACTCATTAAACTGATGAATATTTCTCATGAAATGTTCACAATCTCCAATAGTTTAAATGTTTCCTTCATTTTAGTTGACTTTTGTCAGGAGGCGAAGTTTCGCAGATGTTCGGTCAAAAAATCAAAATGTTGACACAAGTGTAACATAATGGGAAGGTTATCAAGTGTAAGCCACTTTTAACTCCAGAAAATGTCCGTAGAATTGGGCCCAGCTATTTTTTTGCCTTTAACATATGAAGAACTCAGCAGAAGAATCAGACGTTTTTTAAAACAACAGGAAAATGTCCAAAACATTCAGGTCAGGGGAGGAGCTAAAGAAGAATACAGGAAGCAGGACATGACGTATCAATTCCAACACGGAATTGTTTTTGTTTACGTCACATAGAAACTTGCATCAGCCCCAAGCTCTCGAATCTCGTTTTCTTTTCAAGTTGAGGTTCCATCAGTGTCTTCTACGTGTGCGGCACCTCTTCTCCTTCCTGAGACATTAGTATTCTGCCAGTTTAGAGTACACTTAGAGATCTTGCAAATATGTTTTTGAGGGAACATTTTTGGAAGGTGACTTGGACACTTAAGTGCACGTGTGAAAGCAGCTTTACATACTTTGTATGGCATCTTTTTTTAAATCATACTTTGACTTAAACTTAATCCTTGAATTTTTTTTAGAAGGCTTTAATTTGGTGTATTTTCTTTTATTTAAAACTCCTAAACATTCTCACTTAGACTTATACCTGGTGCTAAACTTGTGTGTGCACTTGTACGAACTAGTATGTGTTCTCTCTGGAAACATTTTGTACTCTGCTCACTAATCGCTCCTTTTAGATTAGGTCAAAGAGTGCTGGCCCAGCACTACCCTTTGAATTGGCTCACGGAAACACGCTTAGAGTAATTTGTGTTCTGCTCATTTATCGCACTGTGCCACAGAAACCACTTTCTCTTGTTTTCTTCTCTCTCTCTCTCTCTCTCTCTCTCTCTCTCTCTCCCTCTTTGTGAACTCACGGACCAGCTGAATAACATTGTTTGGTGACCTTTGAACTTCAGTGAAGAGAGCACTGATGACTGTGTTCCTCCCATATATCTGTGTATCCAGCATGAACCCCACTCCTCTGGCAGAGCCCGACCGTGCTAACCTGTGACACTGGAGTAAACAGCCGGGGTGATAAAGGGACAGAAAGAAAGACAAGAACAACACTGCAGGGTCCCGTGGTCACATGGCTACACCTCCGACTAAAGCAAAGGGGACAAGCTATGGATCCAACTGCTCAAAGCCATTATGCACCTTGTCTATCCCCACGGCCCCAGAAAAAAATGATCTTAATGATTTTAGCTGTTAATATGATAATCAATTATACATGTGTCAGAACTAATGGCCTCAGCCAACACAAAAGGACATCAATGTTGAACTGAAAGACCAAAGGAATTATTAGAGGAAGCATTATTTCCCCAGGATGCGAGAGAGGATTAAACTCCAGAGCTTGTGGGAGACTGGAATTGTTTTTCTGCTCCCTGGGGTTATCTCAGGTAACAACTATTCAAGTATTATTAAAGAGCTAAAAATGGCCCACACCGTTAGAGCAGCCTGAATTCGGGAGCCAAGGGGTATTTGCCCGTGTGTGTGTGGTGTGTGTGTGTGTCTGCGTGCATATGCCATGATTGTGCATGGGCCTTTGCATGCATGTATGAGAATGCCCTTGGAGACATGTGTTTTTGCGTGTGTGTGGTGATGTGTGTGCTGACAGAGGCAGTTGGGAGCTGGGATATGTGTCTAATAAGAAAGCGGGGTGAGAAGACCTCCTTAAATGTGCACGGCTCTGCAGAAAACAACTTTGGCATTTGTGCTGGAGCACTGCAAATACACGCGCGTGATAAGTAGGTCTATTTTGTCAATGCAAGCACTGCATATATTCCATGGTATTGAGCAGTATTCTTCAATGATATTTAGTTCGTTTTGCGCACTGAGAATTCACAGTCTGCTCCAAATGTGGCTTGTGTCTGTCACAGCTCATGCTGTCAAATCAAGTCTTTTATCTCTCCCACTGCAGTTTTTACAAAACTCCAACTAGACTCATAATGTCTTTATCTTATTTAACGTAGGCGCTAAGAGACGTGTACACAAACAGACACACACATGCACTCAGGGATACTTTTAGCAAGTACTCCAGTGGAGTGGTGGGTTGACCTCTTTCTTCTTCTCTCTGTCCGGCTCTCTCTTTTATCAGCCTCCTCTCCCATTCAGCCAGTCATTGTGACATTGACTGTGCCCTCTTTATCCGTAAACAAGATTTAATGCCTTTTTATGCATGTTCATGTGTGTGGGCACAGGAGGCGGAGGAGTGCTTTGGACATGGTGGAAATTAGGTCAATCACCAATACTGCTCATTATCCTGCACCATAATGGCAGACATCCAACGACATGGATGACATTTATTGCTACTATGATCTTAGTCGGCGAGTTCGGCGGCGTGTTTGTGCCTTTTGAAGCTTGTATGATGTATTAAGTGTCTCATCACATCGATAGCTGTGCCCTTGAGGACACATACAGCAAAGACAAGTGTATCATAGTGTTTGTGCATGTGTGATCACGTCTCTTGATCTGTCTTGAGCTGCTCTGAGTGTACACTACTTGCCTGCGCTTCTGCAGAAGTATGTGTTTGTGTCTTTGAGTATCTCTACCCCCTTTAAGGCAGAATTCTCTGTAATCTCACCCTCACTGATCTGATGCGGGTTGAGAGCTGCTGACCTTGTGGAGTCTCGCTGGTGTCTAATGCCAAATCTGCTGCTGGCTTCACTCACATCTCGGCCACATTCACACTGCTGGCTGCTAACTTCACTGGTCTGCTTCACGTCTTCTATCCGAGGCATCATTACAGGCAAGACGCTGCCGCATGTTTTCTTGTGCCACTTCTTCTCCCACCACTAAATGCAAAAGTTTCCCGTCTCGTTTGAAGTATCTCTACTTGTTGATTCGAAATAAAAATGATCCATAAGAAATTCCTACAGGCTGACTTTATTGTTGACTTTCTCCCGTCTTATCTGCGGCGTGGACTCTCTTCAGCGGCAGGAGGCAGACGCGTCCCACTGAGTTCTGACTGTGTGCGTCTAAACTTGATGCGAGTATTACTAGACAGCTCCACAGCTACCTGTGTTCTTGACCCTCCCCCCTGGCCCGTTCCCTGGTGAGAGCCACTGAGTTCACCTGAAGTTCGCTGCACTCTCTGAAATCTTGTGAACTGACGTTTGTGTTGGGATTAGCCTGCCAGGCTGCAGGAAGACGCAGGACCCTCGAGTACTTGACTGCATTCACGATTACTCTACTTTGTGTTGCCCTCAATCCCCCTCATCTCCTTTCTACTCCACTTTCTTTTACAATGTTGGTTTTGGTATAATTCCTTCCATAGCGTGTTTGTTTGTCAGAGGGTCCCACTTGAGATTCTCAGAATGCCGATGATTGGGTAAATGCCCGGTTATTTATCTCTCTTAGGGAGTGGGTGGGAAGGATAAGCAAACAGTGCTTAGGATCCATCGTTTTCATGCAAATCAGATCTGAGGGGAAGTTCATCTCTGAAACTAAAATACATAGCTGCATCTTTATTTATTCAGTATCATTTATTCAACACCAGTCGGATGGTAAGTTTTAATATGTATGAGATGACAAGTGAGTGTGGCATTGTGGGATCATAGGGTGTCATTATTTGCATAATTTCAAACAGATTTGCCTACACTTGTATTTTCACTATAATCTTGACAGATATTGTAATACGTATTGGTACAAGTCTCATATAGAAGAACGACATTGCTTGACAGGAGAATGATTAATTGTTCTCAATAAATTGTTGCGCTTTTTTTGCTGTATGTTTATTTTATAAAAACTTGCAAGATATATGCTGTAAGGGTTTTGTAAAAGCACTAAGCCAAACAAGGTCAGTTAAGAGCTAAAGAGGTTTTAGGCAACAAATGTATTCAGTGACATTTCAACATGTCACAGTAGCAAAAGCACAGGTGTAAATCAAATCAATAATGGCTTCTTCTCTTTCAGGGTCCTGGTGTTGTTCCTGCTGGCTCACTGTCACACACTCGTGTCTAACTGGGGGCGACTGAGCCCAACAGAGCCGTACTTCATGTTATCAATAGCACCTGTTGTTTTTCCAACTATGACAAATGTCAGATGTCTGCTGTGAAAGAGACTTGTGGTTGCCAGGCAACACACGGACGCAGACACACACAGAACCAGTGGAGAGCACGAACAAAAGGATGATCATTTCTGGATATCGCCAATCATCGTCTACTTGTGGAAATTGTCATCAGTTATGTCAGTGATCCTAATCGCAGGTTAGTTCATTGTCCCGGAAGGAGAAGTCCAGACTCACAGCAGTGCACATTCAACCGTGCACACTTTGTTCGTGGGACAGAGCAACACTGAAAAAACAGTACACATCATTAGACAATAACAACGATGACAAACAACGACAAATCATTATCGTTGGCAGATATCGAAGAGCTGAGTTCAGAAGTGCTGCCATGGCTCCATGGTACCAGGCTTTTGCTGAAGTGGGGCCTGTTGCACCTACACCTACGTCCTGATGGCTTTATTTAGAGGACTACAGAGTGATTAGTGAGTCATACTTTGACACAACCACAGAGTCCTTTATGTTTCTGGATGACAGACAGTGGTATCAATTGGTTCAGGCTCTGGAAATCTGTTTTGATTGCGTTTTAACAGAAGCAGAGAAACCACTCCAGCATCTCCTTCTGTCGTTGTAGTCCAAGTGCCAGTAATGTTGGAGGAACGATTCACGTTTATGATCCATCACTGGCGCAGTAATGCTAATGCAAAGCAGTCAAAGACGTGTGTTTATGGGGTATTTTACAACCTCTTCCAACACGGCTCAGCCAATTATAATCAAGGACCACAACTGTCTGTTTTATAAGAATCAATAAGCAAGGCTATGATTTGAGCATGGTGTGCCCGTGTGCTGTGACTCCCAATGTCCCTCAGCTGCTCTAAAATCACTGTGAACCCCAGCCTCTATGATCTCATGATATCAGCTCTATGAGCTTCTGAAGGCAGCTGTGTCTTCTATTTGTCCCTTGAGTCGCTTTTCAGAAGAATCTCTTTATCTCTGTGCGTGTGTGTTTGTGTGCTCATGTTTGTGTATTTGTCTGTGTGCGGTACTTCTCTGCCTTGAGAGTGTATTGATTGGGATCGGGCAGTTCTCTTACTTTATGTTCATCAAAGTGTTGCTGGAGAACTGAGATTGGCCTACCTCTGCTCAGGCCAGCGTGCACCCTGACGGCCATTTGTCTCAGATGTTTTGTGTCGTGTGTGTCTCTGCCTCTGGCACTCTCTCAAAATGAGCCAGTACCCTCTCGGAACAGGTTATAATGTAATGTGTTCAACTATTTCTCTTATAAAAATACCACAGTCATTCAAGGCACAGGAATGGATGGTTAGGTGGGAGGTTTGGCCACTTTTGCTGAGCAGTGTAATTCTTTAGCAGTGACAGACACAACTGCTCAGGGTTCTGATGGCCTCCTAAGTCTGTTAAAGTCCCACTGTTATAACTTTACAGAGCAATAAAATCTTGTCTCAAAAGCTTTGTGGGTCTTATTTCATGTCTAACTGGCACCTGAAACAACACCAGTGTTTCCGCTATACACATCTAACAGCATCTGCGTCTGGGCACTGCTGAAATATGAGCGCCGCTGTTCATTTTATCTTGTTTTTTTATGAGATGACTTTAGAGAAGAGAAGACAGGAGGGTTGAGTACTGTGTCTCATATCTTCAGTCAGACTGAACTGCATGCCTCAAAACTTCAAATGTTGGTAATTAAAGTCCAAATCAGTATTCAAATGCTGCTTTTTTGTAAAAAAATACATTTAGAATAACTTCCACCTTTTGACAATGAACACTAAAGACAGACATGCCAAATGAACTGGAAATATTGACTTAACCAGTGTTAGAGTTAGTGTGAGCTGCATACTAACAAATGTTCAAGACGGATTTTTGTGGCCCCAATAAGGAACGGAAAATGGAGATCATTCCTACAGTATATAAACAAGTGTGTTATTTTGGCACTTCATATCCAGGTCAATTCCCACACCTGCAAGTAAAGCATTAAGACACTTTGCATGTAGAACAACTATTAGGTAGAAGCCACTTTGAAGAAAGCTGATGCTCATCACGGTTTTAGCTTCATTCTTCTGGAAACACTCCGAAACAACTTCATAAAAGTGTCCCAACATAATGTTAGGGTTAGGGTTAAGGAAACATAAATCTGTGAAATAAATCTTAGATCCATTTTTACTATACTAAATAATATAGCAGGTATTCCACATGCACCTATCGCTTTCTTATTCCTGGAGACTGGCTGTACTAATAATATGGGACTCTGTGAAGGCAACTGACGGACTCCCACACAAAGACATTAAATTTAAATACTATTTGGATAGAACTCCCTTAAAAACCACGGTAAATTAAAGTTATTTCGTGATGACAATTTTTATTATATAAATAAAATAAAGTGTTTAACGATAACTACAACAGTGTTGATGCAAGTGGAAAAATAACTTGATGAGCTACTTTTTTAGGGGCTGTGGCTCAAACCCAGAGCCTCATCTCAAATTGCGCACATGAGCAGTTTAAAGCACGTACTTAACAGCCTCACAGAACATCAACGCTATTTTGAAAGCTTCAGTGTACAGGGGGTATAAGGCATTGCTCTACGTAGTTGTTTTTTGTTTTTGTCTCTCTGGCCCGTCCCATGTTTTGTATGGGATTTAGCAATCCAGCCTTGGCTGCCAAAACTCAAGCCTAAAGGAAACCCTGAACACAACCACCCTTGTAAATGCTTCTCTTTGTCTAAATGAATGATTAGAGGAATCATATCTAATAATATCAACATCTAAAACATCACATTAGTTCAGAAATACAGGTAGCAGAGCTGTTCTTATGAGATGAATGACATCCTCAATAGTTCTGCAAATTGAATAACTTCATAAATTAGTACACACACACACACACACACACACACACACACACACACACACACACACACACACACACACACACACACACACACACACACACACACACACACACACACACACACACACACACACACACACACACACACACACACACACACACACACACCACAGTACTGTTATCTGTGTCAGCCCTCGGGGCAATGTGATGGGGATGGATATAGGGTCGGTTGCAGCAGTTGCCTAGTAACCGCGTGGTTGATGCTGGGCCTGTGTGTGTGTGCTGGTGGGTGTGGTTGGGGCAAGCTGAGGGTCAGGTCATCGAGATAATGAGCGTGCTCAATGGGCTTCGCTATAGCAGTCAATTCCTGTCAATTACCTCTTATCTGTGCTTCAGCTCTGAGTAATGGAACATTTCTATTGAATCATGAAGATATGATGGAAGTTGGGAGAAATTAAATCACATTTTCTTTGTGTTTGCTCAAATCAACAGAGAAAATTAAATCTTTCTTTCGGAACATCATAAAAAGGATATCTGTATAACATTTAGAGCATGCTCTCAGTTAATAAAATATTTTCTTAACCCTTTATTTACATTAAGACTTAGAGCATTTTAAGAACACATTGACACCTCTTTCCAATATCTACATAGTACTGAGAGCAAAGAAAAAGGATCAAGTGTACCAGGCATATAAATCATTCAAAAGTATGCATGTAAATCATATGAACCACTGTATTAACTAAAAGTCTGCAGTTATGCTGCATTTACACCAAACATGATGCAAATGTCCACGTTGCATTACACTGCAGGATCATTTGTGTTTACTCACGGTACTCCTGTGAGTAAACACAACCCACGAATATTGGCCCCGTTCTCCAAGTGAAAGGACTGGGGGACGGGGGGGGGGGGTGTCAACTGGCTGAAGTGACTACAATTGCTGCATTGTACCGATTGTGGAAATGCTAGAGAAGCGAGTCTAAGACCATCTGGAGGCACATACAACTCAGGGGATTTCCCTAACTTCTCCATCCTGTGTCTGGATGACGAGGATTTCCAGCAGCACCTGAGGCCGACCAGAGGCCAGTTCTATCACCTGCTAGTGCGGATCGGTGCCAAGCAGGACCTATCCCCGGTGATTTCAATTCTCAACCGTGATTGGCTCATGCAAAATCCAGTCACAAATATTTTTCTCTCAGGCTCAAATATTTCACCTGGAGGAGGTGAAGCAAGTATTGCAAAAGTAATGTCTATTTCATTATTATCTCATTGAATTTGGTTTGGATGCAAAGTGACAAAAGTTGAACATTTGACAAGTTCACATTAAAAGCTACTATTTACAGCTTGGTGTAACATTTTGTTAATTGGTATAAGTGTTGACGTCAGCACTTCGGCTATTCGTGTACAATTCTTTCCTCCAAGAGGTTTCCCTAAGCACGTGCATGCACACGCTGTCCATAGCACGGTACTGACATTCACAGACTGTTGCACCACATACAAGCAACACAGCTAGAAAACCACAAAATCAAAGTAATAGCTCAAAATCGAATGAAAGAATTTGCTGGGGCAGCTCAGATGAATGAATCCAGATCGCAGGTTTGAGAGAAACAATAGATCTAATGAGCGTCCCAGCTGATCAATCAGGTAATCAAGAAGGCAATCACTTCAGTCTGTGGCTCCATGCTCTTGGCTCGCTCCGATGAAAAGGTCTGTGTCATTTAAATTGCTTGGCTGGAAAAGAGGAGGGGAAAAACCACATGTTGCATACTAATCATTTATCATGTTGGGCAACACTCTCAGTTAATAGTAAAACAGTCGGTCTTTCCATTATGTGTTTTTGTCCTGTTTGTGCTGAGAGCAATTTTTCACAAAAGGATCACAAAGCCAGATACCAGTGCTATCAATTAATCCAGTGATGTAATACTGTACATTGTGATGCTCTTTATCTCCACGTGTAACACAAAATGTGACTATTTAGCTGTAGGACTTTGATTCAGTCATGCATATTGATGGATAATAATAATAATAATAATAATAATAATAATAATCTTGTTAATTGTGTTCTGTGAAAAAACCCTTGGGGATGCTTTTTGTGTTAGATAAGTGCGGTCTCCCTGGATATGCTCAGTGTTTTGATTTTTGTGTGTGTCTGTGCCGTTTTAACTTTGATGGCTTCGTGCTATTATGAGAGTCCTTGAAATCGCATTACAAAAATAAATACACGCTGCTGTTTTGTCAGAACAAAAGCACTTTTGCTTTGTTTTCCACATTTTTAAACAGATGCTACACAGACTCCGTGTTATATAAATAAAACTTGACTTGACCTTGCTCATACATGTGCTCGACATGTCCAGCAGATCAGGACGGGCCCTTTCAAACCTGCTGGAGCCGTTCCTGTAAAAGCCTGACCTCATTCCTCATCCCCTCTCTTCTTCAGTGACTCCTACATAATGGACAACTGGCCCTAAAATGTCAGGACAGTAAGGATCTGCTGGAAAGTTCCTGATCTCCCTGGATAGATTGTTTGGTGCCTTTATCTCAAAGCTGGTTTCTGCACTGCTGAGGCATCATCTTCCCTTCAAAATTAGGCCTCCCCCACCATATCCTCTCAATGAAAATTAATGGTATCACATGAAGAGCAGAGAGAGGAACAGGATCTTTGGCTGGGCCCGGGCATCTGCGTCTTCCAGTCCACATCTGGAGAAGAGGTCAAGGTGATGATATTTTCGATTTAGTCTCCTCAGGCGCCGGAGGTTGTATCTTGTGACAGCATTTCTTCATTGACAAATTGTTTCAAATATAAAAGCACCCCTCTGGACTTTATCTCAGTCCAGAGGAGTGCTTGAAGTGGAATTTTGACCCACTATAATTTTGCGGCCAAACCACTAAGAGAGGCCAGATATTCAGAGAGAACATTTGTGAAAGAAAAGTAAACGGCCATAGCACCAACACTTACAAAGAAAGAAGTGTTTTTCCTGTAAAGCCATTGCTAAAATAAATAGAGAAGATCTTTTCATATTTGACTGCTTGATGGTTCAGAGTAGAGTGTTCTTCAAATGACTTGTATTATCATAATCATCCACTCTTTTCTTACCTTTCATTTGTTTGTGAATAGCAGTGACACATAATGCATAAAAGACTGTTTGTCTTCAGTGATCAAACAGATGATTCCTGAACGAATAATAGCTACAACATGTCTTCAGATACTAAGAGTGTTAAAGATGTCTACACTGATGATTTAAACTGGTGCATGCAGCCAGATGGTGATTTTTAAAGAAGATGCTGAAAAATGTATCTCCTGAAATTGTACGGTGGGCTGCAAGTGAGAAAGAAAATGTTTCCCAGACTTTCTGAGGAACTTTTCCTGCCAGCTCCCTTTAAAAAAAACCTCTATGTATAATGTACGAATGAGCCCAAGTGAGAATACAACAGATTATCCTGAGGATTCACCACAAGCCAGTGGGCACGATGATTATGTTTCTTACCCGTGATGGAGGCGAAACTGGAAAAATATAATAATAGCTGTGGATGTATAATTTAGGATGAAAAAAGGTTTCATACACTTAGAAGATAAAGATGTCAACTTGGAAAGTTTTTGGTCACGCTGTGGCGTGCACTCATGGGTGTGTCCTCTCACCCAGTGGGTTGATGGGTAATGTAAAGTCTGTAGCTATATATACTTCCCGTATGGGGAACATGTGCCAGTTCTTCCTGACTACTGAATAAACAACAGTAAGCAGTACCTGCGTCTCTGCCTTTCCTTGTCCTGCCACATTGGTGACCCCGTTTTTTGGACATGTTCGAGGTTGAGGAGGATAGTGTCCCTTCTTCATCGGGGGAAGACGTATTTTCTTCCCCGGCTCCCGTGGACCGTGTCTCCACGACGACCATGGCGCAGCAGCCTCCGCGATCGACCAGCTCCGCGGAGCACGTTAAACTGCCGGAGTTTTGGCAGAACGACCCCGCGCCGTGGTTTCAGCACATCGAGGCTCTCTTCCATCTGCGAGGAGTGACGGCAGACGACTCCAGGTATTTTTTGGTGGTCGCGGCTTTGGACCAGCAATCCACCCGGCGCGAGCCCCGCCGCTGCGGGGAAAGTACGCCGCCATCAAGCAGCTTCTCCTCCGGCGCTACGGCTTGTCAGCCGCGGAGAGAGCGGACAAGCTACTGTCGCTTCCCGGTTTGGGTGATGGTTCAGCAGTGGACCTGATGGACGAGATGCTGTCGTTGCTGGGCTCCGAGGATGAGGGTTTCCTGTTCCCGCACATCTTTCTGCGCCAGCTCCCGCTGCAGGTGCGCGCAGCCCTCGCCAACTCTTCTTGCTTGGCGGCCGGCGACTTCCGTGGATTGGCTGAGCAGGCGGACCGGATCCTGCTGACTTCGAGGAGCGTCTGCGTGCAGAGTGTGGCCGTGGAGTCCTCCCAGTCGACGTTGGAGAACGAGGTTCCGGCATTGACGGCTGCAGTTTCCACCCGCAGACAGCGCGGCCAGCTGTGTTTCTTCCATCAGCGCTTCGGCAGCAAGGCGCGCCGCTGCGTTCCTAGGTGCGCGTTCGAGGCACCGGGAAACGGAAGAGCCGGCGCTCGGTAGCAGCCGTGGGCGCTGGTGATCAAGAGGAGCTGCTGTTCGTTCATGACTCCATATCAGGTAATCAGTTCCTGGTGGACTCCGGCTCGCAGAAGAGCCTTCTCCCTCCTGCAGCTACGGACCTCTCGGCCCGTGGCAGTGGTCCACGTCTGACAGCGGCTAACGGTTCGGCTATAGAGACGTTTGGTACCAAGTCTGTGACTGTGTGTTTCAATGGACGCAAATTTCTGTGTGACTTTATTGTAGCCTCCATTACGGTTCCTATTATCGGAGCAGATTTTCTGTGCACTAATGGGTTATTAGTGGATGTAGCTAATCGCAGGCTCATTGATGCTGTGTCTTTTGCGTCTTTTCCGTGTCAGTCAGGGGGACCCGGGCTGTAAACATGCGCTAATTTTGCGGCGTCAAAGGATGTCTTCCAGCGCTTACTGGCGGAATTTCCTTCGCTGACAACGCCCGCATTTTCTGCCGCGGTTACTAAACACGGCGTGGAACATTTCATTCCCACTGCGGGTTCGCCCGTTTTCGCACGTTCGCGTCGCCTCGACACCGTGAAGTTAGCCACCGCGAAGGAGGAGTTTGCCCAAGGCGGACGGTTCTTGGCGGCCGTGCGGCGACTTCCGCCGTTTAAATAACATTACGGCCCATGACCGTTACCCCATTCCGCATGTTCAGGATTTTTCGATTCGTCTGGCGGGCATGACAATTTTTTCTAAAATCGATTTGGTGCGAGGTTATCATCAGGTGCCTGTGCGGGCAGAGGACGTGCCCCAGACTGCTGTCATTACACCGTTTGGGCTTTTCGAGTTCCTGCGACTGCCGTTCGGCCTTAAAGGCGCAGCGCAGACGTTTCAGCGATTAATGGACTCGGTGCTACGTGACCTCGCGTTTGTTTTCGTCTATTTGGACGACATCTTGGTGGCCAGCCCGTCGGCTGATGAGCATTTGTCGCACCTTAGGCAGGTTTTCCAGCGCCTTGATGGGCATGGTCTCATTGTCAACACAGCCAAGTGCCAGTTTGGGCTGTCTGTCACAGACTTTTTGGGCCATCGCATTTCGTCGCAGGGTGCGGTTCCTTTGCCCTCAAAGGTGCATGCAGTTGTGGATTTGCCCTGTGCATCTTGGGGTTGATTTTTCCGCACTGGCTGCCGATCAACCTGGGGACCCGGGTATCGTTGCACTGAGAGCTGCGAGTACCGGTCTGGAGCTGGAGGAGGCAGTTGTGCAAAATGGTGGGCCTGCCCTCCTTTGCGACGTCTCCACGGGCCGCCCCCGCCCGGTGGTGCCGGTTGCTTGGCGCCGTCGGGTCTTTGATATGGTGCATTCTCTTTCTCATCCGGGTGTCCGGGCGTCGGTGAAGTTGGTGTCTTCGAAGTTTGTGTGGCCTGGCCTTCGCAAAGAGGTCAAAGAGTGGGCGGCCACATGTGTGGCGTGTCAGCGCGCAAAAGTTCACCAGCACACTAGGGCGCCCCTCGAGCCATTTTTGATTCCAGCCAGGCGTTTTGATCATGTGCATATCGACCTTGTGGGGCCTCTTCCCCCTTCCCAGGGTTTTACACATCTCCTTACCATGGTAGATCGGACCACTAGGTGGCCAGAGGCGGTTCCTCTGTCTTCCACGACATCTGCGGACGTGGCACGCGCTTTTCTTTCAGCTTGGGTCTCACGTTTTGGTGCACCGTCTGATATCACCTCTGACAGAGGCCCGCAGTTCATTTCGGAGCTCTGGTCAGCGCTAGCAAAGTCTTTGGGCACACAGGTTCACCGTACCACTGCCTACCACCCCCAGGCTAACGGTTTGTGTGAACGTTTTCACCGGTCGCTTAAGGCGTCATTGCGGGCTGCGCTCTCGGATGCAAACTGGTTGGATCGGTTGCCGTGGGTGATGCTCGGGTTGCGCTCGGCTCCTAAGGCTGACCTGGATGCCTCGCCTGCAGAGTTGGTGCTCGGTCAGCCGCTCCGCGTCCCAGGGGAGTTTCTGCCTCAGAGCTCGGCCCCCTTTCTGCGTCCTGCGTCACAGGCCGCTTGTGCACCGGTGCCCGTGCATCATTTTTCTCCTCGGTCTTTCGTGCCAACGGATCTCGCGACCGCTCGGTTTGTTTTCGTGCGTCACGATGCTCACCGGTTTCCCCTCCAGCCCCCGTATGACGGCCCGTTTAGGGTGTTAGAGGCGGGTTCTAAAAGTTTCATTCTGGACATGGGCGGGCGCAGGGAGCGTGTTTCGTTAGACAGACTTAAGCCAGCTCATCTGTTGGCCGGCGAAGAGGTGCTACCGGCCCGGGTTCCCCGTCGTGGTCGCCCCCCTTCTAAGACCCCTTTGTTGTTTTCTCAAGTTGTGCCTCCTGATCCTGTGTCTGTTGTAAATGATGTCCCTTCTGCTTGTTTCACCCCTGCGTTTGCGGACGGGGATCGGCGTAGCCGTTATGGTCGCCTCGTTAAACCCCCTGAGAGGTACTGACTTTTGTCCCATTTTATTTTTTTCCCTCTGGGTGTTCGGGGGTGGGCTGTGTGGCGTGCACTCATGGGTGTGTCCTCTCACCCAGTGGGTTGATGGGTAATGTAAAGTCTGTAGCTATATATACTTCCCGTATGGGGAACATGTGCCAGTTCTTCCTGACTACTGAATAAACAACAGTAAGCAGTACCTGCATCTCTGCCTTTCCTTGTCCTGCCACAACGCCTCTGTTGATGTGCTGTAGACAAAGAATACCGCAGCAGAACCAGTTAACTATTTCCTGTCTCCTGCATGTTCTACCCAGGCCCTGCCCTACGCCTGAAGGCGCCACAGATTGTCCTGTTATCTACTGCTGTGAAAGGCTTCCCGTCTCGTTTCCTGCTCTTTCTGTTCATGCTTACTGTCCTACCAATATAGGTGAAACACACAAAATATGCTAGAGGAAGGTTGTTAGAAAAGTTTGGACGAAACAGCTGAACTCAAAGTGCATGAGGCACACAAAGCTTATTGACCTGATGCAGCTGTAAACTCATCCCCTTTAGCTATAGTCGATGTGGAATTGTTTGTGTTCAGGGCAGTGAGCATGTGTGTGTGTGTGTGTGTGTGTGTGTGTGTGTGTGTGTGTGTGTGTGTGTGTGTGTGTGTGTGTGTGCGTGTGTCATTGGCAGAGGTCATGTCAGAGTGCTGATCTTTATCTACTTGTGCGTCTGGCTGATCATGTCTGCTCGTCTCCGTTGCTGTGTCACAATTCAAGATAGTGTCTGTCTGAGTTGAGGGAGGACATTTCTAGATCAGCTGCACAGAGGACATGCTACATTCACCAAGATTTATCCATTCATGTAGACCTGCGTTTAACCTTATGTTTGACATGACCAGGGCCTGGGGCAGGAGCAACATTTCAGAGTAAACGGTTCAGACAGTAGATCACAACAGTGGAGCTGCTGTGAGACTGAAGAGCTGTGCCAGGAACACACATATATACACAAGCCACCATGCGACAACAAACCCAGCCCTCACTTATTGGAGGTGTGCCTGTGTGTGTGTCCCTGTCGCCGGAGTTCTCATGTCCTTGTTAGTGGTAATGAAGAGTTATGAGTGTGTGAGTGGCAGTAATGAGTAGCCTACAAACATGGATGTGCTATTAGGCCACCGAATGACCAATCGTAATATGGATACAAATTCAGCCATCGGCCCCCTTGTTGCTACAGTGTTATGATAGTAATCTTATTACTACTATATTAAAGAGACAGCAGGCCGCCCTGTCTTCATCAAGCGACTGCTGACCGGATCTCAATGAACGACGTGTGCAAAGGAAAACTATTCATAAGAGAAGGGGGTCAGCCGAGGCCACAAAACACTATTAGGGGGGGGGGGGGGGGGGGGAGAGAGAAGAGAGAATGTTTTGAATGAAACAGAAAAGCCAAATTGCTCAGAGTCTGGTGAGTCATACATCCAGACAGCGGGAGAGAAATGAACAGGGGAGTAAGACACGGAGGAGAAGAAGTGGGGATAGGGGAGGAAAGTACCCTATGTACTTCTTGGAAGTACAAGTACAACTTTTTCCTCGAGCAGCAAACTGTGGCAGTACTCTTTTTTTTTACAGACAAATATGATGCAGGGAAATCTGATATGTGTGTTCTGTGTTTGTTTGCGTGTCACAAATTCAGGTCGTTCATACTTGAATTCTTCAGCTAGCAAAGCTGTAAAAGTTCACACAATCCTAACGAGAAATTGGAGAGAAAAATCAGGTATGGTTTTATCTCCTATATCAGATTAAGCTAGTTAGAATCAAATTTCACTCAACTCTGGCAGACATAAACAAAGACTTAACTAAATTTTATTTCAAAGTGAGGTTAAGTTGGTTTGAAATATTTTGCAGGTATAGGATCTTAATATGCAGGGCGTCATCCCAAAATGAGCTGACTCATGATTATTAATTTCAGGTTTCCCCCAGACCAACAACCGACTGGGACCGAAAATGTGTCAAACTCGTAAAAAACTTTGTAAAGTTTCACAGTGGGAGGGAGATAATTCCTAGTTAGTTTGGAGAAGGGAGATTAAGTTGAGAGAACAGGGAAGCTGCAGGATTACCCTGACACTGACACATATAGATAGACTAAGGAGCTCAGACATCTGGAAGGGGCTTGGAGTTGAGCCACTGCTTCTCTGTGTCGACAGAAGCCAGTCGAGGTGGTTCAGGCATTGGATGAGGATTCTTCCTGGGTGCCTTCCATGGGAGCCCCCCGGGGGGGAACCCAGAACACACTGAAGAGAGTGTACATGCCACATCTGGCTGTGGAACAGCCGGGGGGTCCTCCAGGAGCAACTGGAAAGTGTTGGTGAAGAGAGGGACCCCTGCCACAGAAAGTTTCCACAAGGATAAAAATATATGCTAACAATAGAGGATGATGTTATTATGCGAGTCAGGTAACACTGTTTGCGACATGGCCACGCTTAACTGTGACAAGGATTTTTAAGTCCTATTCTAAAGTTTGCTACTTTCAGAGCTGTTTATTCACAATAACATCTACAGTTGGGAGAGAGTGTGGAGGTGGTTTTTTGAACACTGCTGTTTTTCAAAAGCCATAACCACACCACATATAGTGATTTTCATTAGAGCTTCTCTTATTTCTGTCGGCAGTTACTTAAAGTGCCTGAGTTCGTCCCCAATTTGATGGCACTTTCAAAATAAATGCTATGCAGACTCACAGTCAGGGATGAAGAAACGGGGGAACAAAGAGGAAAAGGAGGACGCAAAAGGAAAGTTTCTCATTTGAAGATAAACTGACTGCCCCGAATAGTGGGAAATGGATTGAATAGATAAACCAAGACAGCAATTTTGCTGTCATTATTGTGAACAATACTGTAATCTTGATTTTTTTCATGTAAACAAAATAATATTTTCTCAATTGTAGTTTAAGATTATTTTCTATGTACAGTACCACTCAGGTTGTTTTCAACTGTTTCGCAAAGTGCTTCTCCCACACGTGTGTGTGTGTAAATGGTAAAAGGTCTGTATTTATATAGCTTTTCTAGTCTTCATGACCACTTATTTTGCCGCTTAATGCCCAAGGACACTTTGGCATGCAGATGGGGAAGACTAGAATCAAACCGCTTATCTTCTGGTTGGAGGACGATCACCGTACCCTCTCAACCACAGCCACCCCTGTGTGTGAGTGAATGTGTGTGTGTGTACAGTACAGATTGTGTATGAGAGGGAGGAAAACCATAACTTGGAAAGATTTGCCCGCTTGGTTGGAGGATAAGTGAAATATGGGTAAGAGTTACTTTATGCTTTCCTCTCTCTCTCTCTCTCTCTCTCTCTCTCTCTCTCTCTCTCTCTCTCTCTCTCTCTCTCTCTCTCTCTCTCTCTCTCTCTCTCTCTCTCTCTCTCTCTCTCTCTCTCTCTCTCTCTCTCTCTCTCTCTCTCTCTCTCTCTCTCTCTCTCTCTCTCTCTCTCTCTCTCTCTCTCTCTCTCTCTCTCTCTCTCTCTCTCTCTCTCTCTCTCTCTCTCTCCTAGTGATCGTGACTGTACTGACAAAAGCTCTCATCTAGGGAAGTTGGTTAGTCTCCATGTGCAGACACCCTGGTTGCCGGGGAAACCAGTCTAAAGTGAGCAAGAGGCGGTGCAGGCCTCTGCAGTGCAGCAGAAAAACAGCAGCACGAGTCTGAACTTGGAGTGACGGCATACACAGCAGCACTCATCACGATACAAGCAGTCACGCAGTCCTCCGAACTCTGCATCAGCGCTCACCTGGAGAAACCAAACGCACGTGCACAGCGGCTGCAGTATGTGTGTGGGAGGATATTCCTCCGGGTGGAGCAGTACCTCGGGTTAGCAGCAACAAGTCACTGGGACATCAGAGTGAAAGTAAGTTCTCGAGTGAACACTCTAAGTATGAGAGATTATTGTGCTATTACACAAGAGCTGAAGCAAACAAAACCCAACAAATAAACAGGCGGATACATAAATATATTTAAGTTTTCACACTTTCAAGGGATTCAAACAAATACTCACAAATTCACTTCTTTGTTGACTTAACTACTAGTGTACAGTCATGTAATGGATCATATTTAGAATAATGCGTGAACGAATATATTCATTAGTGAAGGAATTTTTATCAGCCTCTCAAATGTAGATTCTCTGCCCATCACGCTCTGTTCAGAATGCTAATGGTGCTCAGACCTTTCAATCATAAGCATTCCTGATTTAATCACTTGGAAATTATATTTATTTAATACATTTATCCATCCGTGTATCCTTATTTATATTCTAAGAGCTTTCATTATGCAAAAAGCAGGGGAGAACCTTGAACATGCTGCCTCTCTATTTTACACATTCAGAAATAATGTATTCATCTAACATCATCTCATCACTGTTGCACTGATATCCATCCCTGTTCTCAGACCCTGATGTGGGAACAAGTGCAGTAAACAGCTGATATTTGTTGTTTATAGGCTCCAGTGGAAAGGAGGTGGGATTCAGCAGTAGCAGCAGAAGAAGAAGGAGCATCCAAACTGGGCACTGCAGCAGCAGCAGAGGCGGCCCATAGGTAGGCAAAGCAGACAAAAGCCTGGTGCCCCGAGCTGAGTGGGGCCCCACCGGAGAACAGCTGAATATACAAGTCCACAGCAACAGCAGTTTTGCAAGAACCTACTTAAATTCTATGATCTGCTTTGTACAAGACACAGCAACAACATTATGGTTGGTTTGGTAAATTCTAGGGACCCCCAAGTGCCCCTTTGCCTCGGGCCCCCAAAGTTCCTTGAAACGCTCCTGAGGAGGAGGATAGGAATTCATTCAAACGTGTGAGCGGCTTCAACAAGCTACCATTTTTGTTTTACCAATTATTACTGTTGTAGTTTTTTGTCACCTGTGACTGCAACAAGCACATTTCCCGCTGTCTGCCTGAACCAGCCTCGCAGGCTTTGGTCCATTTATTGTTGTTTCACTCGACAAACTGCACACGCACAAACCTTGTTTGTCTCAGTTTAACAGTGCCTGTAAAAATGTCATCTTTCCTCACAGGTTTTGATGGCAGTAATAGCTGCAGATAATCATTTTTAATTACATGCTATATATACGGCCTAATGTGGGAAATGTAAATAAATGTGACTGTGAAACTCAGCCAGATGAATCTTATGATGCTGTGAAGTCATGAAGAATTTAAATGCCCTACTTAGCATTTCCTCATGTTCCCAGTTTAATTTTGATGGCTTCTTGGAAGGTAATGTACCTCAATCAATGGCTGCAAATATTGTGCCTGTGCAGAAGTGCTATTTAAAAGAAAATGATGCGGTTCCACAAACTGCTAGTGTGGTTCACACTATGTGACTTAAATCTTAATCACAGGCTTATTATATACAACGATTCACCCAATTGCACTCCCTGTGTGCTTGTCACTGCAGCCAATGTCCACAAGATTTTTTTTTGTCAGTTTCATGTTTGACTATTGTCAAACAGTTGGAAACTACTGTCTGCCACGAGGAGAGGAAAATATAGCTGAAAAAGTCATCCTTTTCCTTGTTAGCCATGCATCCATGCTGATGTTCTATTCCCTATTATAACCAGGGAATCTAAAAAATATATTTCAGTTACATTCGCTTGGAGATATTATGTCAGCTAAGACTCAAGGCCTCCTTTTCTCGACTAATAATTTCTCCTACCTCGCTGTCTGTCTGCCTGTGTG
Source organism: Limanda limanda (assembly GCF_963576545.1). Taxonomy (NCBI): domain Eukaryota; kingdom Metazoa; phylum Chordata; class Actinopteri; order Pleuronectiformes; family Pleuronectidae; genus Limanda; species Limanda limanda. The sequence goes on from NC_083643.1 coordinate 12,818,685, forward strand.
TGTGTGTGTGTGTGTGCATGGTATGGAGCTTTATAATGCTGACGGGCAGAATGAGAGCAGAGGGAAGCTCAAAAAATGAGAGAGAAGGAGAGACAGAAGGGAAGAGAGAGGAAGAGGATGCGGGAGGCTGGGTCGCCTGTCAGTCAGAGCACAAACATTATCATTTACAAAAAGACAAAAAGAGTGAGCGAGTTAGCGAGTGTGTGCGTGTCTGTCTGTAAGTAGGTGGAAGGAAAATGAATAACACAAAACTAAATTAAGTCTGTTCGTCAGCAAATGCAAAGTCATTGTGTGTGTGGCCGCTGGCATTGAGATTGTTATTGTGGGGAGAGATGTTTTTGCCTATTTCAGCTGAAACTGATATTGTTTGTGATTGAGATACACAAGCCTTGTTAGCGAAGTACTACATGTGGTGAAAGGTTTTACCTCCCTCTCGTTTTGACTTCTCTTCACTCACATGATCACTTTTATCGAATAGGTGGATTATATTAGAAGAGACAGAAACATAGAGAACTGCAGGCATGATGAGAGCCGCTCGAAACTGGCTTTAATAAGTCAGGCGAATGTGTTTCAACTATATGAATCAGGAAACTCTGACTCACTCCCTTTTCATTCAAATGTCAAAAGCTTTATATATAGCCTACATCCTATATGCTATATTTGAACGGCTGACATACACATTCAGATCCCATGCAAGGTGACTAACCATCCATGTGCCTGCCAAGCTTCCTTTCTCTGGGTATCAGCACCTGGTAAAATCTTTCTGAAACCTCACTGCTGTAAGCAGCTATTATCAACTTTCTGCTAAAGGTGGTTCGAGGCCTAAGCAGAACATGAGTGGCTGTCCTTGACCTTTTCTTGCCTATTAACATCCTCTCCTCCTCCCATTAAGGGGTAGGAGGACGAAGTGAAAGAAAGGGCAGCATGGGGGAAGAGAGGTTGAGGTGTGGGTGGGTGTGAAATGGGCGAGAGAATCGGTGTGTGTGTGTGTGTTTGTGTGCGTGTGTGTCTCCTGCTGATCAGCAGTGTTCACTCTGTAGGAGTCCAAAGTGAGCAGGGTTGCCTTCAGCAGCAGAGTAATATATTCAGCTGATGAGGTCTGCTGTGCACTGTAAAATGTTCCCTCCAACCTGCTCCTGTGAGCTCTCCCAGGGTGCAACATGAATAAACACTCTCAGGGCTCCCATGACTCTTCTTTCCAGAGGCTGAATCTTTTATACTGTGTTTCTTTAAGGGGGGCCGCTAATGCTAATCTGATCCGCCACAATTTCAGAACAATTAATATTGAACATATAACTCATCAAGTATAAGCGTGGGGAGTTGTGTGTTAGCTGTATGGATGCGGTGTGTGTCTGTCATAGTCAACGTTTTTAAGTCAAATTCCAGATGTTGCTTGGGAGTAGGTTAGGTTATATAGTCAGATCCTGAGTTTAAACTAAGGATGAGGGTATAGTTCAAACAAGTGGTGGATATGATTAAAGTAAATCTCCAGGAAATGTTTGCAAGTCTATGTAATGTCTTCAAAAATGGTCAGTGTTAACTGTGTGCGTGTGTGTGTGTGGGGGGGGGGGGTATGTGTGTGTGTGTGGGTGTGTGTGTGTGTGTGTGACAGATAGACAGAGGGGGGTACAAAGGGCTGGCTGTGTTTCATGGGCTGGTCCTTACTTCCTGAATGTAGCAAGTAGCAACTTGGAATATCAATGATGCTTGATTACCCGTAGCATTTCCACGTACCCACACACACATAATCACACACACTGACACACAAAACCCCTATCACATACTTTGTTCAGCATATCAATGTATATATAAAGTATCTGGCCAGCCACAGCCATAGACCAAACCCCACTTTACAGTTTATAAAGGAAATTACACACATACACACTGTCGCTTGGGGCCAACGCCTAAATTGAATTGAGAATACAAACTGATCAAAGGAGTTTGTAGCAGAATTGATGCGACTGGGAGTCTTAACCTGCTTATAAAACCCTACCCTCTTCCCCTACCACCCCACCCAAGACACACACATAAACATATGCACAGACATGCACTCGCACAAAATTAGCTTCAGTGTTCCTTTCAACATTGTGTTGACGTGTGATTCATATATTGTCTTGGAGGCAAAGACTATAGATCAACAAAGTGGGGGCGAGTCTGACTGTGCAGGTGTGTGTGTGTGTGTGTGTGTGTGTGTGTGTGTGTGTGCATGGCTGTGGAAATGATTAATACTCTAATCAAGCAAGTTGATATCTAATGCCTTGGGTGTGTGTCGGCTTTTGCAAGGCTGAATTACCCATAGGACAACAGGACAATCAACAATTCAGGGGCTAAGACGAGCCCAGGGCAGACCGGGCACAAACTAGTTTTTACTTTGCATTTACCTGTTAATTGTGGCCATTGTAGCTTTTCACAGAGTTCCCTCATATGGCCAACCCACATTAGGTTCCTCAACACTGACGCTGATGAAAGTAGCTCACACATAGCACAGTTTCACCGATACGGCTTTCTGCACTTTCCCTGGACATCAAACATGAACTGGTTATTGGTCTTGATTTTGAAGATATTGTTCACCAGATTGCAAATTCAAGTTCAAGTCTGTTGGTGCCCAGGGGCCCAGTGAAGCATAGTGTTAATCTGGAATACATCAGTACATACCTCGCTGACAGATATTGTTCACATTTGCCAAGAGTTTATCTAATGATGTTGACTGAAAGTATTAGTAATTAGTGTAGTAATTATTAACCATGACCCAAGAAATATTGCAATGGAGATGTCAAGTCAGTCTGCCCACCTAGACGGCAGCTTATCTCAGCATGTGTTTTTACTCTGGTCTACTCTGGTTACAATTCTTCTAGCCCACATTCAGTATACTGTATAATGATGACACAGAATGCTGGGTATACTGTATAATTTTATAACAGTCTCTGAAGTGATGCCATTGGCCTGATTTCCAGTCTAATTCTAACAGGCCCAAGCCAGAATCTCCCCAGAGAGACCTGGCCGTGGGAGCATGAGCGGCAGAGTTAGTCTCCGTGGCGCTCTCTATGATTCGCTGCTACAGACACCACCTCAGCTGCACAGCCTTAGCAATAATGTCAGAGTCTCTATAGTGACACTTGTTTTCAGTTAAATGATTTAAAATGTCTATTTCCTGAGGGGAAAACAAGTCACACTTCCTCTGAACAGTGCTTCAGTTCAGTAGGCACTTACTTACTCTGGCTTCAAATAGAATTCAAAACCTCTTCACTTGCTTTAATGTTATAGATTTCATTTTAAATTGATGAAATTGCACATGCTCCTGTACACTCAATAACCCATAATGACAATGCCAGAAATATATTTTTTACATTTTTCACAAATTTATACAGTGTCAACGAGATTTCAATAGTATTTAACCCCTTTGCTGTGGCACTCCAGATTGAATTAATCAGACTTATTTCAAAAAGACCGTGTGTATAGACATTCCCACAGTTTACACCACACATCAGTGCATGAAGTCCAAAGAAGCCTCTGTGGACCTCTTGTTTTGAAGGAAAGGGTATGAAACCCTTTATGAAGCTGTGAGTGGTCCCAGGAGCACAGCGGCTTCAACTGTGGCTTCATTGTAAAATGTGAGAAGTGAGAGAACCCCAGGCCTCTTCTTAGAGTTGGCTGCAATACCAAATCAAATTAAAGCTGCAGGCAGCGGCAATCAGGGCTTAAAACTCCCAATGTGCACCAGGGCAAGATACCGCAAATAGAAGGAGCGCATGAAAGTCCAAAACATATTATTTCACGTGTCAAGTAGGGGGCGCTGTAACAGTTTTTTACTGAAAAGGATGGCGTATAAAATGTCTGCAGATATTTTAAGACTCAAAGAAAACACTGATAATTTCCCATTCTATTTTTTAGTGACTAGATGGTAAATAGTGAACCCTGAAAGCCTAATTTTTGTTCGTCAACATAACCTAACCATTACCATTCAACAAGCTTAACTGCATGTTTATTATGATAAACATGGCGGGCATGGTCTAGTGCACCTGCAACCATTGGGGGCACTATTTCAAAAGACACTCCTATGGGTCTTATCAGAGAGTCGAAACTCCCAATATGGTCGTTCTGAAGGAGTTTTTGCCTCAAAGAGATCCAAGACTGACAATTCCTACAGGAGCACTATGTACAGACAAACACACACACAAACACACACGCAAGTATGCACACGTTGGCATCAGTAAGGGAAACGGTGGCCAGGAGTGATGTATACAGCTAATGGGATTTACTCAGTGTTTACTACCCAGAGACATTTTATCTGATTCTGTGACTTGGAGCGCTGCATGCCAACACTTCAGTACACGGCAACACTTCAGTGCACATAATGCTCTGTTTTCTCCATCATAGCGCCTCATCTGATGGCATTTAATATCCAGGTGATATGATATGAATGAAACAGTATAAACAGTGTTTTGGAGAGTTTTCTATCTATGGACATGCCAAAATACTCGAGAAGACAGGGACTGTTCTGTCTACTGAAGCTAGTGCCAAGTCAACTACCCACATGTGTGCAAACACAAACACACACACAGACACACACACACACAGACACACACAGACACACACACACACACACACACACACACACACACACACACACACACACACACACACACACACACACACACACACACACACACACACATAATTCATCCCTTAATTCTCCCTCTCTCTGCCTTGTGTTAGACAGACGCATCAGTGGGACAATAATGGAGAGCAGAAGTATGTGAGTGAGTCCTGAGATGACAGAGAGCCTAGCGTCCCCAAATCCCCCTCCACTGCACCATGGCTCTTTGTCACGGTATAATCCTTCCTCTCTCGCTGAGAGGCCATGCAGGAAGGAGATTCAGGGAGAGGAAGATGCAAGAAAAAAAACGGATTTAAAAGATCTATAGTTGCAGCTGATCAACAAATGCCAGCGGTGGTTAAAGGATGAATAGAGAGATGATATTCTAAAAAATGAGCTACCCTTAGAGGGAGTGACTAAAAGAAAACGTCTTAAAGGAAAGAGAATGACTCAGCCAGATAGGCAATTAGGACAAGGTGCAATTCTTAGACAGAATCCAATTTAAAGAAAGGCATTTAGAAACTGTGCATGTGAGACAGAGAGAGAGAGCAAGGGACAGCGAGAAATAAGAGAGTCTGTGGCCACTGTGTGTGGGTAGAAGAAAAGCGAGGGAGGGAGGGAGCCGGAATGAAAATAAGAAAGAGTGAAAGACTGAGGCAATTAGCTCATTTGAGTTGACAGAGCTGAACAAGAGTGTTTGGAATTGATAAGGTAGTGAATGTGCAGCACAGGCAGAGGACGAAACAACTGCATCCTCTCAGCCCTCTATTAATACCACTGACACGTCAGTGAACACTCTTGTTTCTAACTTAGTCATTTATGAACAAATACATCTACACACACACACACACACACAGACAAACATGCACACACACACACACGCACACAGGCTCTGGCCTGGAGCACATTTGCTCGTGCTAATGGTCTGCGTAATTCAAACACAACAAAATTAGTGCTGAAATAAAAACACATTTATCCCCCCCATGTTTACCAGCAGTTTATCTCCAAGCTGATAGTTTGAATTTGTGAGAGTGATTTGAGGTTAATCTTCTCTGTATTAAGATAAACACGTCTCTTAAGAACAGCGTAATTATCCCCCATACAGCATAAAACCTTCGCTTAAGACTTCTAACCTCTCATTCAAAGGTTTTTTCTATGCTGTGAAAAAAGCTGGGCTTCTGTGTGCAGTTACTTACACAATGTGCATGATTGCCATTTATTGTGCTTTTTATTTCCCTCTCTGAAACCTCCTGTCGGCTTCACCTGAGGGGGCTACGTCTACCTATACCCGACATTAAATTAATTCAGCTTTTGTATTTGTAATTTTTTTTTTAATTACTTAAGTGCGTAGAAAAAACAAGTCTTTCTTTTAGAATGGAGGAAATTAATTAGCCACGACACTTCATTAATTTCCTTGCCACTGTAATATCCTTGGAAATAATACTCCAAGCAAAATTAACTTCCTGCTTGTTTAAACATAACATCAGCGGCAAAGACTTCAAGCAATTGGTCAGAATGTCCAGACTCTCCAAGAAAATAAAATTCACAGCAAACAAACCGACCAACGTTTCAGTTTGATCCAGACGGAGACCACCTCAAAATAGATGTCGCTGACCTTTGATGACCTTTGCCTTTGCACAGACACAGTTGTGTCTCACTTTGTTCAGCCACATCACTCTGCATGTTTTGAACACCAAGCCGCTTTTTGCACTCTTTTGTCAAGGCAGCACATCAAATTCTACAGCTGTCAAAGTAACAACAGAAATGTTCTACAACACGATGGAAAAGTAATCAGCTTCCTAGATTATTGGAATATTTTGTAGAAGGTCAGAGACGTACAAGTCTCTGCAGCTGCACTCAGCAAAACACAGCCTCAAATGAAAACCCAGATTCATCAGTTATCTTTCCTTCACAAATTTAAGAAATAAAAGGAATACGTGTCAGGGCTTTCAGGTGAGAAATTATTGCCTCTTCATTCATGTTTCCATTTTTCTTTTTTTCATTCATTTACTTGTGCACACTCCTGAAGTTAAACGGTGAAATATTGAACAGGCTTTTCTATAAAAATGTAACAGATGTCATGTGGGTTGATAGAACGTATAAATTATTCTTCGGTTGATTTATTGATGCGACAATGAAAGTCTCATATTTCATTGGGGAACTTATCATCTATGGCTTTTAGTGGCATTATTAAAATGTAAAGCTGCTTCTTATACAGCCAAAGGAATACAAAGTGTTTTATTTTGCAACTGTTATATTTTACAACCCAGCAAACATTTCTGCCTTTAGTCAGCTTCTACAAAAACACATTATAATTAGTTGGATTTTGAGTTAAAAGTTAAAGAGATAAAATTCTACAAAACAACTTAATTTGTTCTGTTTCACAGAATTACATTGTGATTTCTTTGTTTTCCATTAAGACAAGTAGTTTCACCTAATTAAGTTATGAAACTTGATGAATTGCTTCACTGAAATGAACTGTCATTACAGCTCTGCTTTGTGTCATTTTGCAAAACAGCGTACATGATTACTTTTATTTTCCCTTTTTCACATCACTCTCTTCTATCTGCCACAGCATGAACTCAAAACATAGCAGCCAGTGAATAGGCCCATTGAGGTTTATTTGGAGTGGCTGTCCAACCAAGGTCCTCTTAGTAAATATGAATACAGTACATTCTGACAGGGTCACAGTAAGCTCCCTATTCACACTGGCCCTTTTCTACTACAGTGTCCTCAACAGCCAATCACCATTGCACTGGAATCCAGGGAAACCATAGCAACCGCGGGACACTGAATGCTATTGGCAGGGTCAATGGAATGAAAGTGAAAAGAGACGGAAGTCACCGAAAGAAAAATGAAGCCGTGCAAAACTAAAACTGCCAATGATCTGTGGAGATTGGACAGGGAGTGTGTTGATGAACCTATTATGAGCTCAAACAGGCTCCGAGCTGAAGAAGTGCTTTTAGAGGCTCATCATGAGGGACACCAAGTCCCTGCTGCCCCACTCATCAGACCCCCTGCAGTTGGCATACCATCCCCAAAACTCCACAGACGATGCCATTAACACCAGCTTTCATCTCGCCCTCACCCGACCAGTCCAGATCAAGATCAACATCTGCAACACCACAACACGGCCGCCGGGGGTCCACGGGGTTGTTGGCTCTTCAATCTGCTGACTCATGAGTGTGCTGCAATGCACAGTTCAAATCACATTAACTAGTTTGCTGATGATGCAACGTTGTGAGTCTGATCTGCCGGGACGAGGAGTCGGCATAGAGAGAGGAAGTGCGACGGCTAACTGGCTGGTGTGGAGTCAACAAAGTCTGACTGCGAACAAGAGAGAGTTGTTGGTTTGAGGAACAAGAGACAGTTGTTGATTTGAGGAGAGCACAGAGCGACCACGTCCACTGGTCATCAGCCGTCGGTCTCTGGAGATCGTACCCAGAACCTCAATGTTCAACAGCTTCTCTACTCTCTGCTTTTTACAGTCAATAGGAGGATGCATCACTCGATGTAATTATCTCTTCTCTTATCAAGCTGCTTTGTGCTGTGATTTCATTATGTTCTCATACAAGGTGAATGAGAGGTGCACGTTTGCTCTGAGGGCGCTTTAGCAGTTGGGTCTAGTTTTCAGGTAGTTCAAGTCTTGGAGGGTTAAAGTTATCTCCTGAATTGTGAATTTATATAGTTCTTAGTTTGAGATGTTGGTGGAAAATCTCTCTATCTCTTTATCTGACTATTCATTACTGGATAGGATTACTACTCCACCAGCTAATTATGCTCTTAGAATTGCTGTCAAATAAACAGGAAGCATTGGAACTTGGATGGTTATTCTGAGGCCATTTCACTCACCCGTAAATTATTTGGATTTTTAGACTCAGATTTGACATTTTTTGTGATGCTTTGTAAGGCTTGGTCATTTTTATAAATTGTTGGACCTTGATAATGGCCTAGTAGCCGAGAACCCACTATCATTTAAGGTTACATCCTGTTTCTATAAATATATGTTAAAATATGAAATATCTATTCTTCCAAAAACCATTCCCTTATCCTAATCCCCCACCCGTCACTGGGTAAGTCTCTGTCCTAAAAAGTGCTCACACACACACACACACTCTGCATAGCTTTTTTCAAAAATGTTGAAAATAGAACCAGTGTCGATGCTGTAGCAATAAAAATGCTACAGAAGGCACAGCCGAACTGATTAAATGTAAAAAAAAAAAAAGGAAAAATTAATGTTTTCTCACCTGATTCTTCTCTGTTGTACTGATACTTCTGTGTTTGGAGAGGGGGTCCTTCAGGCAAGCGCCAAGTGGGTCAGGGTTGGAAGGATGTTGATTGGTTTTACCATAACTAATACTAAAGTGAGCACTTTCTTGAAGGTAAATATATTCCCTTAGATAACAGAAGAAATACATTAGAAATTTATTTTCCACTCCTAACCCCTCCGGATATTTTGTCTTTGCACTGTATGGTTTCCCCTCTGTATTAACATCGACATCTCTTTATTATGGACTTTGACAATGGCTGTAGAATGTTCTTAACCTGTTTGGATGTTGTGACGTTTCTTTCTTTCTTTTCTTCACCAGAGAAATCACTCATACACTTTCTCCTATCAGCGTTTGTTTTTTTGTTTTCAGCTTAATGATCTCATACATTTTCATAGGCCCTAATTTGGATCACATAATCAGACCTTTTATCTGTTTTATCTTTTCTGAAATAATGAGGGAACAGGCCAAACCTGGACAGGAAATTGATTGTCAGTCAATTGTCTAATTAATATTGAGCCTAAGGGGGGACAATGTGTAAATATGGCTGTAATTCATAAACCGTTAATGTGATACTTAGTTTAAACCCCTTGAATTACAGTTGAAAGTCTACAATACAATATTGATAATTGTGTTCAGTTCCATTTTTGGTGTCTTCTTAACATTTTTGTATGACGTTCTAATATTTAATAATAAAAACAAAATGATAAAAATTATAAAAATGCTTATAAATTTAAATCATTATAAATACCTATAATACATGTAATACTTATGGACACAACTGAAAGTGCATGTGTGTTTATAATTTGTTGAGTTATGACTCGGAGAAACAGTATGGTTTTGCTAGCCATCAGTACTGAAGGGTTTTAAAGCACCTTAATACCTCATGAAAAATTATGTAACAGTTTAATTAAAGCTGCAGAGCTTATCTACTACCTGCACAAGTGTTGGAAACAGAAGAAGAAGCAGCGTTGAGTGCACTCAGTCCTCGGCTCTGCATTCACGTTTCTTATTCCATAAGTTCTGCTATTATGCTGCTGTTACTGTTTCTCTGTCAATATGACATCATGTATATATTCTGTTGACAGTCAGTGAGTGAGAGGCGTTAATATAAAAGAAGTGTGGTTGTCTGGGTTTTCTTTCTCTCTCTCACAAACACTGCACATGTAGTGTTGTGTCAAGACAAACAGACAGCCCGACAGAGGAGGGCACGTCCAGGAAGAAACTCCGAGTGTCACCCCTGGGTACAAATAGAGCCCACTAGTTATATTTAGTAATACCTGTTTTTTTTACACTATTTATTTTATTATTTTTAAAATTGCATCCAATATGCATATATGGCTGTGCATGTGTTCGAAGACATAGGCAATATGTCACAATTCTATTTATGACACTATAATTTCCAGAATAATATTCTGACAGCTTTTTATTTCTTTATTTCTTGAGTAGCAATCTCGAGGAATTAGATACAAGCACCAAGTTCCACCGTGTATCTGAGCTGTACTTCTTAAAATATTCTCATCTCTCCCTTATTTTGCAGACGTGATTCAAAAAATGGTTTGCAGTGTAATTATAGGAAGTGCCGTTGATGGTTCGCTAGATTAATGTGCATGCAACATTTTCTCCCTTAATTATGTGGAGGAAGTCTTTAGGAAATTGTGAAAAAAGAAAAAATATATAATTTAACACTGAAAAATTATGATCAAAGTAGTTGGAAATGGAAATTACTTCTGAGGGTTAAGTTACCTTTACCTTTCCTATCTTAAAAAAAAAATGTACAGCACAAATACTTATTTAAGTTTAGATTCCAGCTCTTTGAAATTGTCTTTTGAAATTGTGTTCACCTCCTATTGTTCCTTTTAAAATAAATCCATCTCTGTTTTGCGTTTGATTTTATTTTTATGACTTAGTCCTTCGCATTCCATAAAATTGTGTTTATGATTTGTGGTTGAAGCTGAGACATTTAAGCTGAGACATTCAAGTAGGCATTAAGTTGTGTTGCATAAGCTAAGACCACGGCAGCAGAGTGGTAAAAGAGCGCACTCAGGTATAAGCTGACTAATCAAGCTTTGAGAGAGGGATGAGAATTGAGGCTCGGGTCATTTCTCACTTCTAAGAGGACCATGGATCATTTCTTACAATCCCTCTGTTGGTACAGAAAGGCATCAGTCAGCAGAGGAATTGTGACTGAATCGCTGTGGCCTACCACCTGACCACAACCTTTTACTGCCGGAGACTTCATTAACAGATAGGGATCTCCAGGCTCAAGGACTTGTTCCCAACAAACCCTTAACCTCATAGAACGCCGGCCGTAGAGCTTTATCCCAGCCCCTTTCCCGTTGTTTCTCTGCAGATCCTATCGCGACGGCGTGAGACGAGACATGCCGTGGCAGCTTAGCAATTCTTTTCACCTCTTCCATCCCCTTCCATCATGGATTGCATGAGCCCCTAACGCGCTTCTTACTTCAAAAAGATGCATCGCGTCTTTGGCTGCAGCTTTATCTGCAACCCATTGGCTGTAAATCAATGGGGTGGGTGGGGGGGAAACAGGTGGCCATTTGTGAGCATGCTCCCGAAGACTATGCAAATATGTGACAGTTGCTGTGCCACAGAGATAACAGGAGAAAGATAACGACAGAGAGGGAGAGAGAGAGAGTAAGAGTCTGCCTTAAAACATATCTGTGCTATATTGAGGGGGTTTTAGTCAATGATTTTAAGTCAATTAGCGAGTGATGAAAGGGAGGGGGGCAAAGAAAAGGAGATAGCTGCAGTTATGACAAGACAGCTTCACAGCTCATTTGCAACAAGGCAACATTCAGCCAAAATTCAAAGCATAAGACTGACTCAGCTGCTGGAGATAAGACGGCAGCCACCCCAGAGAAAATATTCATATTAACTCTACCGATGTTGTCAGGGCAGGACTATTGTCTGGGCCTTTGTTTTCAGCAGTTAACACAATGGCCATTCCACCTCAGCCCATAGCCACTTCACCCTTGACATTGGCGCAGAAAACTTGAACTGACTGAATGGCTGATAGCATTATGTTAATCCCTGGACCTGCTTCCTCTTTTTGCTGTTAAGGCTGAAGTGGAGGAGGAGGAGGAGGAGGAGGAGGAGGAGGAGGAGAGGGAGGAAGAAGAAGAAGGAAGTAGTCGTTAGTGTTCCTTTATGTGGCCGGTTGTCAGGCACAGTCAAGGCTTTTAAAAACAGCCAACATTCTCTTATGAAGCTAAAGCAAGGCCAGAGCCACGCTGTGCTGTGGAAAATAATAAGAGGCTGGTCTTTAACAACCCACACATACTGTAACAACCAAGAACATTCTGTTTTGTCAAAGCGAGGAGCAGGCATCCCATTCTGGCCGTGACTGAATGTTCAGCAGTTTACCTCACTAGTGTTGTCTTAAAGGAAAAGAAGAAATACTTGACATAGTCATAGGACTTCCATCTGCTGGTTGGAGCCCTGTGAACTCACAGGTGTGCCAGCGGAAAACACTTACACTTCCGAATCCATCCATTGAGATTTCGGGGAAACCTCAGAAATAATAAAAATGATATCAGAGATGGCGCTCTTATTCCTGTAGTGTTAATTTGTTTATACTGTATGTAAAGGTGTGAACTATTTAAACAAGAAATATATAACAAGCTCCTGAGAGAACTGACTCCTACTCAACCTGTATCCAGACTGTTACATAATTGCTGTCCCTCTTTTGTTTTACTGCACCAGAGGAGCACCTACTGTAATGCAGTCTTCTTCCTGTGAATGTCAGAGAAAATATGTATATATACGTGTAGTAACACAATATAAATCACTGTCAGTTAGGACATCATTAGCACATCTGGTGATGCTATACAGGAAGTCCAGTCAGGAGGTTTTTAACTGAAGCCTTGGTGTTCCCGTCAACTTGCCATCCTCTGTAATTATCACAGGGGTAATTCTGTTATTTCCTCCGTATCACTAAAATAGCCCTGGCAGGTGCACTGTTGCATTGCATCATGAACTCAATAAATGACCAGTATTTCGTCAGGTTGAAGGACATTTATCAAAATTGGTGCAGTGTAAGGTGACCTGGTGAGTGCTTGTATGAAGGGCAACAGTTTAAGGTCGTAGCTAAGGTGTTTCATTCAGCACAGACGCTAGGCACACCTCCTTATGGCAGCTGGCCTTTTAACTGCGTGACGTCAAGACCGTTCAGAAATGCACCGACACATTCAACATCTGCAGATAAATAAAAGATCAATTGTTTGCTTATATATTTAGATTGAATTCTGGGGAAACTTGCTTTGCATACTTAGACTTGCGTCGCACCTGAAGAGCCAGCATCAGAAGTGTGTGTCTTCTTCTTAAAAACACAACATATAGGATTTTTTTCTGTCACTCTAAAAATGTCCGATTTGGAATGGAAATAGAATCTGTCGTTGAGCATATAGGAAAAGAAACCCACAAACTGTAGAACTGTGGGATACATGTATTTTTCCCTTCACAGTCACTGAGAAATCAATGTTAAGAACTAAGCTGAGGCATCAAAGACCAACAGCCTATCTGACCTGCATAGAGCCCCACTGTGGGGTATAATGCAGCATTGTACACCAGTTACTTAAAGAACCATTCATGCAGACACTAAGTAAATGCATAGGACCGTAAGATGGGGGTTTCGGGGTAGGATACGATTTACAATACTGCCTCCAGCCTTTACGATTAAACAACTTACACACATATGGAAATATATTCAGAGAAGAAAAAACATCAGATGGAAATTTTTCTGATTAGAGAAATACAAACCAAAGGTTTTTTATTTTTCATAGCCTCCTTTTGTCTCTCCATAAAAATAGTCTTGCTCAAAATAAACTGTTAAAAGAAAAAGAAAGAAAGTCATGTTTCAATGTAGTCCATGGAAAAGCCCCAGTATCAGACATTCATTTTGTTCCACTTCAATCCTCTGTTGTTTTTTTCCTCGAAAAAGAGAACGGTCGGCAAAGCCCTGTATCACTGCACCACGTCTGCTCCTTTGAAAAATTAGCCTCAGACGGAGCCCTTGCGGAGACAAGTCAGGCAACTGCTGTAATGCATTACTAAATTAGCCCTAAACACTACACAAGCCATTAAGAAGCATGTCAAAACCTAAGGGAAAAGAAATAATACAAAATGCAACCGAGAACAGAACATAGTATTCGCAAGAGCTGTCATTAGCCTGCACTTCATCATACCAGTTGAACCAGTGAGGAATCATGTGCACACTAAATAAACATGTTTAGATACGCTACAACTAAGAAGCACCGGCACTGTCAAATAAACGCAGCTTAGCTTCGGTGAACAGAGGGTTAAATCTTAGCTGCAGAAAATCACTGCAGTCCAAAAGCATTTGGCTGATAGCTACTGAACAGCACATTCTATCTGTGCCATTATGCTGCTATCCTTGGACAAATGTTTCATTCTATCTAGATTTTGCTTGTGTGTCTTTTTGTGTCCTTAGTCTGGAAATACCATTTTATTGCATATAATATTTGGCACAATAATAACTGGAGCTTACATCTGGGCCTGTATTTAGAAACTGTTGCCTTTATAAAGAGTTTTTAATGCATCCTTAACATGATCAAAAAACAAACTAAATGCCTTCTCTTCTTACAACAGACAACACCACCTTCTATCATCAATCACAAAAGCAATTCAAAGTCTTTTTTAAATAGAAGTCACCAGTTATTAGAAAATAGTTTCAAATTACTTTCTTTTCTAATATAATCTGCATGTCTCACCACCTCCTGACATTAGTTTCATTTATATATATATTTGTATTTTTTTTCATATTTATAGACGTACGTATAGGCATGTACAAGAAACCAAAAACTGTCTCTGTTTTGCACTTCTGTACAAAAGAAAGTTACCGTTTTGTTCTTTGTGCATTCTATTGCATGGAGTGATGAGCAGACAGGTGGAGAGGAGAGTCTGGGGCAGAGTCAGAGATAGATCCACAGAGAGCATAACTCAGATTTGGGTCTCTTGAACCTTCTCCTTGCCGTGAGAAGTCTTAATGACGTAAGGATCAGCAATGGTGCTGATGTGGCTGTGATGCTGTCTGACTGAGCGATGAAGAGAGTTGTTCTGGGTCCAGTGGGCCCCATAGCCCCCTTGGCGGGATGAGGAGGTGGACACGTACCCAGGCCTAAAGATGTTGCTGTTGTGTTCCACTAAAGTAGGCAGTACCAGCCCTGTGTCATCTGAGCCACTAGATCCAGAGGTGGGTGGTGGAACAGGATGAACCTCTTCCTCCATCTGTATGATTTCTATGGTCCTGGCTGCTGCCACCGTGCTCCTCTGTTGATGCCGCTTACGCAACTTATAGAACGCTATCAACATGGCCGCTGCCAGTAGGGTTACGGCAACAAAACATCCAATGATGATTTTGGTTGTTTTCATCACCTCATCGAGGCTGGCGGCTGGCCCACTAGGAACTCTGGCAGTGGGAATTGACACCTGCCTTGGAGTCTGAGTATTTTGGAACAACACAGTTGGTGTGGAAATGAAGACGGGCTGAAAGACGGAGGGCGAGGCAGGGACTGTAGGCTTGGGTTTAGGGGTCTCCTCCACTGTGGGCTCCAAAAATTCCACTGTTACTGTGGTAAAGTAGGACAAGTTAGATGTGTTGAGTTCGGCATTGCTGACATTTAGGTAGGCTGAGGCATTCGAATTTCCAGCCATGTTGCTCACCATGCAGGTGTAGACCCCAGTGTCTGAAGGGAGGACGTTGGAGAAGTTGAGTGTCCCATCGTTAAGGACAGATATCCGTGGGTGATCTGAACCATGGGTCAAGACGGTCCCATTGGGGAGAAGCCATCGGACGGAGCTCATGGCAGCTGTGCGACACTTCAGTTCCGCCACCCTCGCTGCTGAGATGTTCAGATCCCTGGGAGCATCCACTATGAACGGTGCAGAACATTGAAAGGTGGTCTGATCAACTTCCACCAGGTATCGTCCCTTCATGTGGGTCGGGGTGTGGCAGCGTCCACAGCAGGTGGAATTTGTAGGAATGTATTCTCTGAGCCACCAGGAGAGCCACACTACATCACAGTCACATCGCCAAGGGTTGTGGTGCAGGTGTAGCTCCACCAAGTACTGCAGAGGGGTGAAGAGGTTGTGGGGGAGGGACGACAAGTTGTTATGGGCTAAGTTGAGCTCCACCAAGGCTGTGATGTCATCAAATGCATTCCTCTCGATGGTAGTGATGGCAGAGTTCATAATCCATAGTTTACGTAAATTCTTAAGCCCACGGAAAGCCCCAGGCTTCAGTTCAGGGAAAAGATTCTCTGATATTTCGAGCTCCTCCAATCCCACCAGAGGTGAAAGATGAGGAAACTCCCTCAGGTTGCACATCCCCAAGTTGAGGTACTTGAGGTTTTGAAGACCCTCGAATGCCCCATCGGAAATGTACTCCAATTTTCTCAGCTCTCCCAGGTCCAGTCTCATGAGTGAGGGGACACGGTTGAAGGCATAGGAGGGGATGCTCTCGATGGGGTTGTTTCTAAGCCACAACTCTCTTAACTTTGACAGGTACTCAAACGCTCCACTTGGTATGACCGTCAGCCTGTTGTCAAACAGCTCCAAGGTATTGAGGCTGGTCAGCCCATTGAAAGCCCCCACTTCAATCTGCCTGATGGAATTTCTGCCCAACTGCAGTACCTCCAGGTGATGCAGTTGTCTGAAAGTATCTGCTTGTATAGTCTCTATGCTGTTTTCCATCAGGTTCAAGTACCTGGTGTTGGTTGGGATGTTTGGAGGAACCCTAACCAGGCCTCTGCGTGTACACACCACCTTGCTGAGCTGGTTAGTGCAGGAGCACATACCTGGACAGTTCTGTGGGTTAGCCGAACCCAACACAGGGCCTGTGGACTGGCACATACTGAGAGCAGGCACCATGAGGGAGAGCACGGCGAGCAGGGCTGCGTTCCAGGTAGGCTGCAAACTAACCTGGCCCAGAGGACTCATGGTGTGGAGGGCTCATTATTTTGCATGGTGGGGGGAGACGGCACACACCAGAGGACAGACCACACTAGCCTGGCTGGAGCAACTCAAGGCTCCCAAGTTCCATTGACAGTGCAGGGAAAAGCTACATCAAAAATGATGTGTGTGAGAGGAGGAAAAAAAAGAGAGACAGAGAGAGGGGGGGGGAGATATTAATACAAGAGAAGTAGCGGAGAAAAAGCAGTGCAGCAATATAAGAAAAAGCGTTGAATAGGATAATCAGTGACATACCTCATTAGTTTGAAAGTGGTCCTTTTTGCCTCTTCCCAAGTCTTAAATGCAGCAGTTGTGCATCACGTTCCTACACAATTCCTTTTCCAAGGAGCGACATGGGAAAAATGTTTTCTTGCTTTTCCTTTTTGAAAAAGTGAGGTGGCCCTCTATTAGCCAAGGGTACAAAATGGCTCCTGGTATTAAACACTGAGAGCAGCATGGAAAACACTCACAGCCAGAGGTAAGGCCAGGAAGACTTGGCAGGTGCCTGGATCCCCTCTGCCCCCCCTAACTGCCCCCCTGCCATGCTGCAGACTCCAAAATGCGGCTCCGCTGTGGATAAATCACAAGGATCCATAAGGCAGTTCAGCATGACAGAGGAGGAAAGAAGAAGTGACCAACTGGAAAAAATGTGAAAAAAAAATCCCCAGTTCTGTTGAGTCCTGATACATGTGTTGGCTCGTCGACTGGTTGCCTGTTTGGTGGAGAGACCTCCCTCACTGTGACTTTGCCAAGGGCTAGTCGGTCGCTGATTAGCCCCGTTGTGACAGGGACTGAGAGACAGAAAAAAGGCTAAAGAACTCGCGGCACAGTCATCCCCCTCTCTTCTCCTCCTCTGTGCTCCTCTCGCTTCCTCCCGATGTTGGGCTGGCCCTGGTCAGAGCAGCTGCGGGCTGCCGTGTGCACAGTTAGCAGTAATCCGTCTATTCCTCCCAGGGGGGCGGGGGGGTGTTGGGAGAGATGGTGGCGCTGGGTGGGGGGTGGAGAAGAGGATGCGCTGCACTGTTGGAGCTTTGCAAAAGGCTGTCGGAAGAGAGAGAGAGGGAGAGAGAGAGAGAGAGAGAGAGCGCACTCTTGTCCTCTTCTGCAATGAGAGAAAAGAGAGAGGATGACGTTGAGAGGATGTGTGTGAAAGTGGACTCCGTATCTGTATCCAGTAACAGAGAAAGGTATGGAGGATTCTTCTCTCCGCTGGCTGCTTGTCTCCTGCAGTGCTCCTCTTCCTGCTTATCTGCTAGTTTTTCTCCCGGGCTGAGGTAGTAAGTTGTGGCAGTTAGCCATGTGTGTGGCTGTCAGACTTGCGGCTGGCTGGTGGACTACTGCAGTAGCCAGAGTAGAACAGAGAGAAAGAGAGAGAAAGAGAGAGAGGGAGAGAGAGAGAAGGGGGGAGAGAGAGACAGAGATAGATTGAGAGAGGAGGAGAGAGAGAGAGAGAGAGAGAGAGAGAGAGAGAGAGAGAGAGAGAGAGAACCACTGACAGATCAAGAGCAAGAGAAAGACAGAGTGCGCGAAGGAGAGTGTGTGAGAGAGCGACGGTGAGGAGGAGGCACGCGAGTATTCAAACAGGCAGCCCACCATCACAGGAGCAGCAGGAATACCATCCTGATCCACATCTCCTCTTCTCGTTTATTCTCCAATCTCTCTCTTTTCTCTGCCGACCCCCCCCCCCCCCCACCACCACCCCATGTGTGTCGGTGTTGCAGGCAGCTAAGATGCTCGCTCTGCCCCCTCCCTTTGTCCTTCAGTGGGAACGTGAATGTACTGCTGACGCACTCCTCTCAGATGCTCAGCCAGCCTCAGAGCAGTGCATTGGTTTGATGCAGTGTTCCTGTGTATTAACACATTCACCCCCCCCCCCCCTCCTTTTCCCTCCCTTCACTGCAACTATCTTCTCCTCGCTCTTCCCATCTCCTTCTTTCTTGACGCTAACTCTCTCCTTCGCCTCACCTGTGCCGGTCATCCCCTCTCTCGTGCCGTCTGCCTCAACGCCACCTCCCTCCATCCAATCGTTAAAATTAAAAGCCCCCCGTTTCAAAGTAGTGTACACAGACAAGAGGTCAGACTTTCCACTCCAACTCCAAAGTGGTTCTTGTATTCTCTGTCTCTCTGTCTCACGAGCGCAGAACGTGTGCCTGTGCTCTCCAGTGAAAATGCGGCTTGCTGTCATTTCTCACCTCTTACAAGGCACAGTTTGGTGAGTGTATCCATCATGCATCATCACCGAAGGGGAAAAATAAACAGAGTCTTTAGTTTATTTCACTTTTGTCAGTTGTGGAGGATTTATTTTGTGTGGATTTGTGTGTGTGTGTGTGTGTCTGATGGAGGATAGGTCAGGGGTCTGTGACATCAGAGGGGTGTGAAATGCTGACTCTGCTTCTCTGTGTCTGCTGGGCAGTCTTCTCTTCAGGGAGGAGAACGATGAAAGAGCCTGCACATAGTTATCTCTTAGAAAGACGAGAGAGAGAGAGAGAAAGGGAGAGACGGAGAGATAGAGGGAAAAGAGAATTACCGGGAGAGTGGGGGAGAGGGATGGGGCCAGGTGGGAGGAGATATATCCACGTCCTTGGTGAAATAAGGAGAAAGAGGCTATAGAAGGAGGTGAGAAATGAGATAAATAGGGACAGAGGGGAAGAATGAGGGAGACAGATGAGGGAACGTACTGCACAGTTGCCTCCTAAGTGAAATGGTACAGAAAGGCAGAGAAAAAGAGGGATGAGGATTATATGTGAGGAGTAGGAGGGACGGGAGAAGCGTTGATAGTGCTGGATTAAGCATCATTTAAATGCAGGACAAGAAGTCTCCCTCTCTGCCTTTGGTAGTAATGACAATATTCTCTCTCTCTCTGCACCCTCCTGTCACATATATATTTGCTATATATATATATGTAATCGCTATCAAGAAAACCTCACACACTCAAGACATGCAGACAATAATGGATGTGCCTCTGTCAATTCTAATTTTAATTCCAATTTATGAAATAAATAGGACATGACTGGAATTTTACATCCCACTATGTAAAGATGTTATTGAAAAATTCATGCTCCATTTCCTCATCGGATCATTAAGAGGATGAAGTGATACAGAAGCTAATTTAAATGGATGCATGCTACAGAAGAAGAGAGGACACACTTACGTTAGCGTATGTGATCCCTTGTTTGTGTCAGCATATAAGAATATGAATAAAATATCACATTAAATAAATGATAAAGCTCAGTATTATCTCTTATATACCTTTAAATAATGTAGTAAAGCATGTTATCCTTTACGATGCATTTTACTTGCAACACGTGCATTTTAATTAATCTGCATTCATGTCACCAATCAGAAACCTTATGCGTTTCCTCATCAGAAAACTGAAGCCTTGCCATGTGCTTAGGCACGATAAAGAGGAAAAAACACATTCAACTGAACAAAATAATGCATTCAAGCTCTTACAGAATTTAAATAAAAAATTTAAAGCAATGCAGTATATGTTGGTACAATTGTGTAATATATTTTATAATGTAAGTGCTTTATGTCTTTAGTTTCATGCCAACATGACTTTGCCCTCAGAGGGGTCAAAATGATGATCAAATCAAAAAATGGAGATAAAAAATGAATACATAAAAAAGGATGACCCTGGAAATCAGATTTAAATGATTTGCAATAAATAAACTAATCTTTGCACAAAAGACAAAATACTGTGTATGAGGTGTTATGAAAAAAGAAGCATGATGTCCTTCATTGCTCTATAGTACTTTGGAAAAAAACCTCTGTATTAGCAGCAAATGGAATACATTTAAACCACATTTTGTTTTAAATGCATCAAAGAATGATTTTGAGTGGACCAAATTAACAGATAAAAACAAAGGTACTTCAAATAATGTTCTAATATCTGTGTTTTGAAGAGGTTACATGCTAGAGACAGTGAAAAAAGCATGCAGCTCATGTACTAATTCTATAACCATTAGATATGGTGCTTCAAAGTGAGGCGCGGAGGAGAGAAAGAGCATGACGGGGTGGATGAGAGGACAGTTAAGGCGAGATAACTATTAGTTAAGGTGTTGCAGGCAGAGCTGGTCAGATAATTGATGGCCATAGTCGTAGCTGCTGTGTTAATGCCATTACAGGGGGCATGAGCATGGAAAAGGTCAGTTAGCACACTGAATATATGACGGTTCCTCCTACTGTCCTCACGGCTGCCTCTCCCTCCCTCTCCTCACCTCTGTCTTTATGTCCTCTTGTTCACAGGGATCCATGTTATCAGAGTAAGGAAGCCACAGTCTCTTTATGGGCCAGTTCTCCCTTTAAATATTTGAAACCAGGTCCGGGGCGAGGATTTATTGTCATCTGAATATAAATATATGGTGTGCGATAAATCACAGGGAGTTTTATGAAATTACTCCGCATGATATACAGCAGCATCCTGTGTTGCAGTGAGTCACTTCCACAACATTAATAAATTTAAAAAATCTGCCATGTCTTTCAAAATGTCATATATAATAAACTGGTGGGGTTATCTGTTTAGCTAATTTCTGTGTTGGGTTCCTTCAAATTAAATCATAAATGACGACAGCGGCCACTGATCACAGACGTGGCACACCACAGAATTTATCACTGATGTCAAGGAGGTTATGTTTTCATGCGGGTCGGCTTGTTTGTTTATTTTTCAGCGGGATAACACTGAAGCAGACTTGGTGGAGGGATGGGGCATGTACCGGGGATGAACCCATAAATTTTAACACAGATCGGAATAAAGGGGCGGATCCAGGAATTTTTTTAATCACTTTCCTCCACATAGCACGAAAGGGCATCTTTCATTTTCCTTAATATATGGATCTTGATGAAAAAAAGAAAATCTGACATAGCAAGGATTGTTTGGCCTTGGTGGAGGTATACGCTATACTGAGTGCCACTCTACTTTTCACTTTCATTCGCTGCCATTCAAAAAAGTAAGACTTTGTCATTATTATGTAAATGAACACCCTCTCCTGCTCGATAAGCATACGGAGCAGTCAAAGTGCGTGTGTGCTGTTTAACAATTTAAACTATTCAAAGAGGTTTGAACATTATCTGTGCTTTTAATACAATAAATGCTGCAGATGAACTAACCTCCCCAAGTAACAAAGTATTGCAGAAATCCAATATATGCAAAGGCAAAGAAACAAACTTGACCTCCAAATATTGACAAGAGCTGAACAAATATGGACGTGGTTCAAGAAAGGATGCAACAACTGACAAGCTATTCGTCAGATACTCAATACATGGTCGTACAAATCTGTACCTACACCCTGATGTGTTATGACGACATGACAGCTCCCCTCAAGAGAGCTTGTTGCTGTATACGTCATAAACCCTGCCTCTTCCATGTTAGTGGATGGGATATGGACCAGCAGTCAAACTACATGTTACGATGTTGTAATGATTGTTTTCAGTAGCTCTATTCACACTGACATTTTTCCAAGTGCTTGTGTCGCTGACAAGTTTTTAATCCTAGTTATTTGAGGATGTAAATACAGGGTGAAAAGTCATTATTGACAACTGAGACTGACAACGCGATTGGCTGAGTTTGTTTATTGGCAGAACGGTGATTCCTCGGCTTTATCCCCCAATCAGCACTGTGCAAACTCTGGATCCAATAGTGCAACGTGGTTGTCCCCGTATTCGGGATATTTTTGGCTTCATTTTTTTACAATGAGAGGAAAAGGAGAAACGTTGTCCATCTTTACAAACACTTTAGGTTATTTCACAGGCTTATCGACTCTGAGGCTGTTTGTGTACTGACACAATATCATGGTGTATTTGCTCTTCTGCACTAGTTGTCACCCTTCAAAACCACTTACTTCAGAATAACATAGGTCTTGTGCATTTTCCTGAAAGACATGCATTATGGTGTGGTCTCAAAATAAATATTGCAATACATTCAAGACATGTGAGGCTCAGCACGGCTGAGTGGTCGAGTCTATGGATACAATCTTTGGATGTTGTGAGTCAATAACAAGATGGAGGGAAGCTGGTGCTAAACATCTGCAGACTAAAGAGCAGTGTGGCGCAAAAAGTGTAGGTCAGGTCAATGCTGAGTGAGTGACATCCTGCCCTACAATGCCGTGTCAGGGTTAGAGGGGAAATTGAATGTAGCAGGAAGTTGAGTGTACATGCTGAGAACTCTCTTTCTCTTTCTCTATCTCGTTCTGTGTGTGTGTGTGTGTGTGTTCAAGACCCAATTAGACGGCTGGGATCAATCGTCTGCCCTGACGCGGTAGCCTTCACAGGTCTGTTGCTCTCAGAGAAGATGGCCCATAATGTAGACATTATACTACTCTACCTTTTCTGACACTGCTCACTCTTACTGCTGACTGCTGAGGTCTGAAACTGTGTAATGGTAGTAAGCAGCTGTCCTTCCTGAAGTAAGTCTGCGTTAAAAGCCGGAGACAAGCGTTGCTTACTGACCTCATGGTCACGGGCCAAGCACATATGCTTTTGAGCCATAAAGGTAAAAACTCCCACAGACGGAGACTTATAGTTATACTTCCAGCTGCTGAAGCTAGCACTACCACTGTCACATTATGATCAGCCATTCCTGCTAATGCTAATTGCACCCCCGCAGCTGAGTAGCTGAGTAGCTGCAGGGCAGGCAAAGCAACATGTAGTTACTGTTAGTGACTGTTTCACCGATGCAGCTTCCCCTCGTTCTGTAGTTAGAGCTGACAGATCTAATTAGCTGCTAGCATTAGCCATTACCTCGCCTTAGCTATTGCCGGCCCCTGTGGATCCTTCGCCACTCAGCCTGTGCTTAGTGTGGCAGGTCAGCAAAGTGCTGGAGCAGCATTTGGCCTGAGAATAGAGGAGCGGGTGACGCGAGAGAGAGAGAGAGAGAGAGAGAGAGAGAGAGAGAGAGAGAGAGAGAGAGAGAGAGAGAGAGAGAGAGAGAGAGAGAGAGGAGACCGGTGGAGGGAGATCGATGTGGCCTGTATTCATTAACCCTCGCTCACGGCTCCCTTCCCTCCCCAATCACAACCCCGCCATTTTAGGACGGCAGGGGGTGATTTATTAGCTGTCCTGGCTCAGTCAGCACCATCGACCCACAGTCTGAGGAGAGTTGACTCACACCAGGATATACCGATTCCCTCACTTTGGGCTGAACTCACTCAGTGATCCGACACCATACAAAAAGGAACCACGCTGGTGGAGGCAGGATGATCAACATACATTTATTGAAATTTGTCAGCTTTTGCGTGAAGGCAGGGCGAGGGGGCTACAGGCCAGACATTAGTGGTATATTTATTTCAACTGTCATAATAAGAAAATGATGTTGCCATTTTAATACAAAAAGAAAACACTAGGTACTGATGTTAGTGTGGAGGCTGGTGACAGGGGCCGACCCTGTGGTCAGGGGCCAAACACGAGCTACAGAGGTGTCAGGGTCACAGGCCAACACTCATAATGTTGTGATATAAAGATCACTGATACCACTGAGCATCTATAACAGGGGATGGCATTTAGGTTTAGCAATATGCGTGGTTTGTTTGTATCACTGTGAGGCAGAGAAAATGTTATCACCCACACAATTAACAGTGTGCAGAGAGTGGTGGCGTGGAGTTGTCTGGATGATGCTCTCAGGAAAGCTGCAAACTGGATCAATGCAGGCAAAGTAATCAGCCCCATTCTGACAGGCACATTTTGAACGGATACTGTAATAAACAAATAAAGTGTGCTTCCATCTAACAATGGTTTCCATATTAATTAAACTGTAAATCAAACTGTGAGGTTTATAATTTTCCATTTTAATTTGAGTAAAATGACCTGCTATTTTTAAACTAGAATTACAACAGTAACCCCTCACCCTTTCATTTTTGAATTATTGCCTTGAAAAAGGACCAAAAAAGTGTTTTTACAGAACATAATGTTACAGTAAAGTTGATAATTTGGAAATGAAATGTCTTCACTTACTCATTTGTTACTTTTAGACATTTATGTTATATTGTCCCATAATTCATAGAGGAATTCTTGAGTCAAGCCAGAAGCACGTCATATTGACCGTGACATTTGACCGCCTTGTTCTAATCAAATTCTCCTTGAATGCAAGTGGTCTTTTGTGCCAAATTTAAAGAAACGTGTTTAAACAATTTTCTTCTGTTGAGTCTTTTAGACTTCATTTCAGCACCGGGAGCTGTCCACAGTTCGACCTGTAATAGTTTGCAGGCCCCACTGCTAAATACACCCTAAATTAGGTTGGTTCTGCCACAGTATTTATTAAAATTAAAAAACGTTTCAAATTTCACTTAAGTGACAAATACTAGTATTAAAGTATTAAAGTAATTAGTATTAAAATGGGAAATAAAGGCTTTGAATGAAAATGTTAGCAGTTCATCACATATGAACCAAGTCTTTCAGACAAAAGTATTTGTGTCTTGGAAACTCATACACAAATGTCATGTCTCTGCAAAAAATATCATTAACAAGGGTTTGTGAACATAATCTCATATCTACAGGCGTATTTTATAAAACCAGTGTAGATCAACAATGATTTCACATTTATATAGGCACAATACTTTTTTATTACATGTAATTAACAGGATTTCATTCATGATTAACATCGAAACAAATATATTCGATGAAGAAATGTAAGAAAAAAAAAGACTATAAATCATATAAAGGCAGTGATTGTAATAATTTGTTAAACACTTGCTTCAAATTTGAAACCTAACATTTCACTTGAACCCTTTGTGACTTCATAGTTTGTCTTCTACACGTGTGACAGTTGTTCCATTACACTAAATGCAGACATGTTTGAAAGTAGATAAAGATCTGTCAATAATGTTTGGTCCAGAGACAGTGCAAGTCAGACGAAGAATTTCAGAACCACAAATTGATGAATCGGTGTAATCTTCCCTACGCAAACAATCAGCTGACCATTTTGTTTCATAAATCCATCATCCAGAAGTCACATCTTGTCCGACAAACAGCTCTTAATAGAAACAATGCAGCCCAATGGATTTTATTGATTTCCCTCAACAGAGACCACAGTAGGTTGGTTTAGGAGCTTGCACACAAAAGCCAGTGAATAGGGTGAGATTCCACACTGCTCACACAGGGGGATATGAGACATGCTGTATGTTGTGATTGGCACTTTGCAAATACAATTGATCACATTAGGTGAAAGAAACATGATATAGACACATGATGATGATGAATAAGATGACCAGCCGTCAGCGTAAAGATTTTTACAACAAGCTAATCCAATTATTGCACAGTTGTCACAGAATAATAGCATGTGCCCAGTTGACAGAATCTTTTCATTTTTTTTGTCCTTATCAATACACGATTGTTTCAATGTGTAAATAAACACCATCAACTTTACGGGATAAATTGCTGCTGCACGATACCTTTGTTTAAAAAAAGTATTATTTCATGTAAGGGATGCGGGGGATGCTGATAACAGTGATTATGACAGTAAACACTATTAATCAGAGCTGCATGTGTCTGTGGAAAATTAATTAATAAAGTCACCTAGGAAATTAGCCTTCAACAGGTTGCAGTATTTATCTATTTTTGTTTTCACGTCTGGATGCTCAAACACAGTTAATTATATTTGTGTATCCCATTAGTGCCGTGATTGATTTTGCAAAGCTAAAATAAAAAACGTGCCCATCCTTATTTCACATGTGCATTTCTAGATACAAGGCTGTCATTGTTTGCCGACTGATGACCTTCAGCGCACACTCATTTGTATGTGCGTTGTGTGTGTATGTGTCGCAGCCCGTCTTTAAAATGCGACTGGATTACCGCTACAACACATGATCTTCTTCATTAGCGTCAGTGCTCTGTATTACACAGAGCCCATGGGAAGGGATGAGTGAAGTGTTGCTCATTCAGATTTGAAAACGGTGGCGAGCCACATTGGCTTAAATGCTCAAACACGCCCGCCGAGGTGAAGACGGTTCACTGGGCCACAAACCTGAAACCAGAGCTGTGGCCCACTGTGCAGAACCAGGAAATTACATTTTCTTGCCATTAAAGATTTAACACTCCTGTGTACTCCACTGGAAATATTTGGACTGATTTGAAGAAAGTGGCGTTGGCTCTCCCCCGCTTTAATTCAGTGGCCAAAAAAAGAGAAAAAGGAAAAAAAAGACCACTTTTACAAATGAGTCACTGGGCAATTTGTTTTGCCAGCCCCTATTTTGTGACAAACTAACACTCAAGCGTGCACATACATACACAACCCACTATGCTCAAGATGTATGAAGGCAGTGTGTTGTACGGACTCCTTCACCTCTCATATGCAAATAACTTTCCCCCATGCAGCTCAGTGATTGGCTTGCCATTATTAATATTCTGCCAGCGTGTGACTTTGTTAGCCCAGAGTTACTGTGCCAACAGGCAGCACTAAAAAGGGACTTTGTCAATGTTTGATGTCTCATGAAGTGATGCAGTGTGTGTGTGACTCTGTTTTCTAAGGACATTCAAATGTGGGCAGTGGGAGACACTGATTCCCACTGATATCAGATTGAGACAGGAAGTGGTTCTGCTTCTGAATTTGACTGTAATTAAATTGTCTGTATGAACACCCAGTTGGTTCTCTCTCAGTACGACGGAGCCAGCCACACGGCAGCTTCCAGCCGGCCTCCTGAACCACGAGGTCTAAGTTCAGCTTTGGCTTATGGACACTGTCAAGGCACAAACTCAACTTCTTGCTTTCCATCCATGTAAGTGCAGGCCACTGCCAAGTATGCCTGCGCTTGTTAACAGCAAACGTCTTTGGCTGAATCATACAAGCCAAAATGAGCCACGTATAGGGATGTGATGTGAAGCCTAAACTAGCTGTGACATATTTGCCTGTGGCCAGCCTTCAGTCAGCCGTCATCGCACTAAGTCGCTCTGTCACTGCCGTATTTCAACAATGACGGCATGAGCAGTGTGTTCTCAACACAGATCATAGGGTTTGCCATGACAAGTGCCTTTCTGCTGTGTGTGTATGTGTGTGTGTGTACGGGAGGGTGTTTGTTGTGTGTGTGTGTGTGTGTGTGTGTGTGTGTGTGTGTGTGTGTGTGTGTGTGTGTGTGTGTGTGTGTGTGTGTGTGTGTGTGTGTGTGTGTGTGTGTGTGAGGGTACAGTAAATCCCCAAAACTCAAGTGAGCTTGTGACCCTCGGTAATACATTTCCTTTGGCAGAGCAGTTCTGGATTTCCCTCCCAGCTTTCGTAGAGAGAAAAGTGTAGGGCAGCATTTTCTAAATTGAAGTCAATAACAATCGGCCATTTATCTACAAACACCCTGACGGTGAGGGCATCTAAAGGCGCTTATGTGCACAAGCATACAAAAGCGCACGAGCGCACACACATCCGAGTTTTCATTCCAGAAGCCGAATAAATGATTTACAGCCAACAATAATCTAAAAATGAAACTCATTATCTAATCTTGACTCATTCAAAAATTGCCTATTCTCTGAAAGACCCCTATTGTATTATGGCTTGTTTGTATCAGGCTCCCAGGACGGTTTCTTAGGAGGATTGTTTTTTTTCAAGGAAAAAAAAGGATTTGACAATATAGAAACTAATTACTCCTCCTCACTCTTAAATTCCACAGAATATAGGAGGCACAGCCGTACAAGGGCACATTATGCATACAGCATCAATCAGCTTTCATGCATCTTTGTACTACATACATCCTGAAGATGTTGAGTCATCACGATGCAGCTCGCTCTCTCTTTACAGTAGGTTATATAAAGCAGTTTATGATTCAACTGGTTCACCTCGTCTGAGTAATGCTGGATATATGATGACATAATGTCTTCGTGCAGGACATGATGACGTCTGTGATCCGTCGGCTTTGACCTGAGCAGTGGTTTGAAACTAGATTTGTTATGTTTTGGTTTTAGTCAGACTGGACAACATAATAAAAAGCTCTACAACTTAATTTAGCTAAAAAGATGAATCAGATGATGCATTTTCTCTTCAGTTTTGAATTCATGACATATTAAGAATGAATGAACAACTTAATAAATTATTTAAAAAATCTTAGTTACACATGATGTTTATTTTCCTATTGTCTTTTGCAATTGCATTCAACCAATCGATTTTCTGGATTTGTATTTTATTTTCCTGTATAGATTTTACTGATGATTTCATGTTTTGACACAGAGTTGGTGATGATAAGACAGGGAGATTTTATTGTCTCGGTTTTTAAAACAAAGGGATTATAACTAAGAGATAGTTTTGAGTATTGAAATACCAAAACACACTGAGCTCCATTGTGGAGATCAGACATGTTTACAAATGTTTCTGCACCGACAGAAAGAAGCGAGGGAAATAAAAATAGCTGTGAAATCAGTAACTAAAACAAGAAAAACCGCAAGGACATTACATTTCTCCTTGAATAAGCTGTATGTTGTTAATCTGATGTTGTTTTCTTGAACTAGCTATTTATAAGATGTAGAGTTTGGTGTTTTGCAACAGATTGTGCAAGGTCCCATATCACAATTAGCAACATACTGCGATGGAAGACACTATCATCAAACAACTTTACAGACTCAGTATATGTGTCATCTTACCTCCCCGCAGCAGTTTGGTGTTTTCTTTATGCATCATTTAAAATAGTGTGCACTGTTCACCTCATTTCATCATGACATTTAAATGACTCCAAACATGTGAGTGTAAGTGTTTACCTGCCGCTTTCCCCGGAGGCTGTCAACTCAATTTCTGCATGATGTTCAACCCGATGAGTAGCGACACAGCTCCCGTGCCACGGAAAGCTGAGGAAACCAAGAGAAACAAACAAACATGCAGATGAAAAATGTGGAAAATCTCCCCTTAAAATGAACCCAAACAGAAAAATATTTAAATTGAGATGAAAACTGCCATACTGTGTACATTCTTACAGAACTATCCCATGTTAAAACCCCCCTTCTGAACATAATGCATTTGTCAGTGTGAATGAACCACTCTGTGGAAAAATGGCTATTGACTGTGGGGCTTTGCGCTGCATGTTTCTGCAGAGTGCAGCTACATTTGTTGTGTAATTTCTCCATCAGCCCCTTTATTATGGATGCACTCTGCACTCTGATCTATATTCAGGACCTAGCCTTGCCCTTTGTGTAGGGGATTATGCGCTATTGAGGCAGGGTAATTTGATATCCATTGATTGAGTCAAGAGCCAATCTGAAATTGAGGAATTGTAGTTATTGCTATTGATTTTAATAACTAGGCTGTTACAGTTCATTCAGCGCGGCTCTAGTCAATACCGAGAGTGAAGTGTTCCCTCCTCTGTGAAAAGCACAGCGACTGATCCCAGGGTGTTTTGTGTTATTGCGATATATGCTGTTGTGCAGATATAACTCTGCTATTGTTGATTACAGCGTGTCCGGCAAAGAAAAACATTGATGAGAATACCCATGACAATAAAACATTAACACTAACTAAAATCCCTGAATACGGAGTGAGCCATTACGTGTAATGTTAATGGATGTGGTGAGTATGTGAGCAATTCTTAATCCCTCTCTGCATGCATACTTTATAGAGCAGCACATATTTCAGCCCTTTCAGTAACCTCACAAAGCCTGTTAATTTAGTTTAGTCTGTGGAGACCTTCACTCAAAGTTTCTACTGATCCATTTTTAACTAGTTATTGGTTTCAGTCTCCCACAGGAGGAGCCTGTCAATAAGGTTTTCACAGTGGACATATAGACTATAGGTACCTCATGAAATTCATAAAGCATTTACCACAACCACATTTGACATTAGGTGTTCATTTTCATAGCGATGTCACTTTTTGAGGCTGGAAATATCCCTGGAGTATTTTCTTGAGTGCCCAGCACTGTCAGTAAACTACATCTACATGTTATATATCTGCCTGGTCCGGGAGAGAGAGTAGTGGCAGTGTGAGCCTGAGGCGAAAACCATCGGTCCATCAGTGAGGTGTACGTCTGAATACATGCTTGAGAGGTTTGAGCCAGTATTGACTTGGATTTCAATACTTTTCAGAAATCATTTGACAGGGCAAGACAGGATGGGAGGAGAAGCAAACAGCAGAGGCAAGAATACAATATATCGGGTATAATGGTGACTGCGAGTTTGTAATAATCTGTGGATTAACCTCAGCTTGGTTTATAGGTATATATTTATAAGTTGACATTCTCGGCTTGTAATCATTAATTGTTGTTCAGGAATCAAACCATACATGTATATGAAACTACCTAAATTGCCAAAACTGAGTAGTAATTTTAGGAATAGCAAGGCTCTAAATATCAACATGCATGCCATCCTTTCACCGCAGGACAGAACAACTCTGGAAAGGTCATCACGCCAGGGATGATTTTCACCTCCATATTTACAGTTTCCAGATAAACAGCAGGATGTAGCTTTTTGATGGCATATACGGGCTTCTTCACTTTTCTTCTCCACCTTTAGGTTATGAACTGAAGCAAGTTGACATCACGTCGGGTTGAAGATAAAGTTGAACCAGTCACAGTGGAGGAGCCATGGAGCCAGCCCTCCCACCCTTGTCACATAGACGGCAGTTATGCCAGCATGACTTTGCAGCTAGTTTCAATATGAACAAAGCATAAAAACAGATCTTCTTACAAAGAAAAAAGAAAGACGTGGAGCTGAGTTGTAATTTCCAGGTGAAGTAAAGAAACCTATGGTTAAAATAAGATGTCTTGTTTTAATGCAATGGTACATGTTTACAAAACAGCACTGTTTCATAAATATATGCAATTATTATAGTTTTACCCTAAAGTCCATAAATATGTCTCATCCATCATCCTGATGTTTACTACGACACAAATAAAGATTACAACTAATTCAACACCGGATGATGTCAGGGTGATAATAATCTTAACGATAATTGTGACAGTGGTTGTAACTTGATGATTTATACAAAGATTCCAATCACTGCTGCTGTGCACATCACTGTGACATTTTTTCTGACATATTAATTTTTGAAGCTCTCCCTTGGAAATCATATGTATGAGTAATGTGAAAACGGCCGTTGTTGGCCCATCTGCATGGAGCAATGCCGAGCCGGTGTTTGCGCAGTGAGAAGCAATCTTTTTTCCGAGGAGATGGAGCGTGGCTATTGCAGCTCTAAGTGGGAATGAACGGAGGGCTAATTTGATGGGAGCCACTTTTCTCCCCACCACATTTAAAACCACATTACTCTCACATCCACTATGAATACCCAACAGGTCGTCTGGAGATGAGCTGCATAGGTCACACACAGGCAGACGTATAGAGTGTGTATGCAGCAAACACATAATATGGAAATGGCTAGTGTGTGTAAATGTGCCATGGCATTCTGGTCACTTAACCATGAACAATTCTCAGCCATCGAAAGGTTATGGCACACAGAGTCTCTCTTTCTCTTTCGCCCTCCCTCCTCTTTACTCCTCTCTCTCTCACGCACACACACACACGCACACACAACACCTACACTCACACACACACCTGTCACAGAGACCCATTAGCACCCCTGCTGACAGTCTGTTTGGCTTTTAGATTCACACACAGACGACCCCCCGTTAGGACAGGGACTGGAACTGTCTCTCACTGCCCCCCCCTCCTCTCCAGTCAATGCCAAGTGGAACGACGCAAAAAAAAGCGCTACCGCTCCTCAAATACAGTCTTGAGGTGAAAGCACACACACACACTCCTATGGCAGCCTAGCGTGGGATCATCTTCACGGGATTAGAGCAGGTTGAACTTCTCCGAATGTTCATCCAGCGCTCAGACCATGCGGTGATCGATTCCACAGTATTAGGTGTGGCCGAGGCGTGGATGCACAAATGGCTTCCTCGCACATTTCTGTGTTTCTCCACGTGCATGCTGAAAACTGTGTGTGTGTGTTTGTCTGTGTGGGTCGGCTGTGTGAGATCTCTTGTGTAGGTGTATATGGAGAGAGAAAATATCAATACGGTACAGGATTGTTGTTTTTTTCGCTCTCACTGCTGTTATCTTTGCTTTCCCACCTCCATTACACCCCCATCAGCCTGGCATGGATTAAATCAGCAATAAAGACCTCTATCCATGTCTCTGACAAAGACATGAGACACATTAACAGCACATACACAATGAGAAGTCTCGTATCCAGAGGCGGATTTTATAGCATCTGCATTACACTATAGAATCTACATTTTGTTGTGTGCATCTTTACGCATGCATCCGTGTGTTTGTGCATGTAAAAAAGAGTGAAATGTAACAGGAAAGACAAGGGGAATGTGTTAGTCACAGCACCTTGGGCAGCGCACATTCACATGCCCGGCAAATGATTAGAAATGGTTTTTATTGACACTGTAAATGCGTTTTACACAGGCAATAGGCTGCCAAGGGGATAAGACTCACGCTATCAAAGCCACGTGTGGCAGGCCTCCCACAACGCAGGACCGTGTGCGAGCGCCAGTGCTCTTGTGTGCCTGTGTTAAGAGAGGTTTTCATAGCTTTTCTTTTAATTACCCCCCTTGTGAATTAGCTGCGGAATAAGAGACTGGCTATGCAATGTTAAGTATCGCTGGCTGGGAATTATCTGTTTAGTCTGTTCTGTTTGATCTTCAGGAATAAGTCATTAGTTTGCAAGCAATCTTCTCCCTCTCCATCCCTCCCTCTTACTCCTCCCCTGTGTGGTGTCTTTATTTAGGCAGCTTCTTTGGAGCCGGGTGACTCAAACTGTCCGGTTACATAACAAAATGCTATACTGTGCTAAGGAGGAAGGTGCATGAGAGGGTTTGGTGAGGACATGGTTAAGAAAGAAAGTAGAACAAGTGAAAAATGATGCTATATATGTTATTATGATATGAATAATATAAAAAAAAAAAAATTTAGGGATTGTGGGAAATGAATTTGTACATTGGTCAGTATATTCTACATGGTCAGCATAGGCTAATCCTATGTGTGTGTGTGTGTGTGTGTGTGTGTGTGTGTGTGTGTGTGTGTGTGTGTGTGTGTGTGTTTGGCAGGGTGGGGTCAAGTATTACTTTCTTTTGGGTACCTAAATCATGTCACATTACGGGTACTTATCGTCCATATGGGAACAAAAGGGCCCATAACATAAATCATAAACTTTTAGGGTGAAGACATGTTTCAATGTTGGTTTTCAAGATTTAAAACTTAACTGTCCAATAAAAGTACACATTAATGGATATTCTTGTGTTGGTGTATGGCACAGCAAAGATTTGCATTACTGAAGAAACAGTTACCCGCAATATGAATTAGTATTGTGTATTTGGTAAATAAACGGTTAATATAAGGTAAGCAGTGGTCATGGTAAGGGTAAGCATCTACAAAAATAAAAAATAGTGTGTGCTGCTCAGACAGGGTGCAGATAAGAAGACTGTTAACACTGGATGAAGAGCAGCCATTAGATGGTAATTGGCTGACCAGATGCTCTTCTCCCTGCATACAAATCACAGTCTTTAACTTCACCATGCCTCTGGCTCCGTCCCTGCCATTACTGGTCAGTGTAGATCCAATTGGAGCCTTCACTCATGAGACAAACCGTCTTCGTTTCTGTCTTCCTCGACCACAAGCTTCTTTATACTGAGCATTCTTCTTTCTATGTTTAACTGTGACAGTAAAGTGTGGTTAAAATGATTGGATTGTTTCCGTGTTTGATTTTGTTATGACGGAATGTTTCGGTCGAAAAAGCATTCGAAGTGAAAGTCGGTCTCCCTCTCTCTCGGTCTGGGGCGTTTGCTTGGTGTTTCAGGGTTACTCAGAGCACTTTCTGACTCTTTTTCAGACAGGGTGCCAAACTGTGTCAATGCCAAGAGAAGCATTAGCGGACCCAGCGCAGTACACACCCACACCCACCCACAGACACAGACACACACACACACACACACACACACACACACACACACGTACACAACCAAATGGATATTAATAAACCTTGCTCCATCCAGCATCTACTCTTCGACCAGTCTCACTTCTTCTCCCTCTCCATCCCCTCTAATCCCCTCCCTTCTTACACTCCATCCTCCTTTTAGTTTTCTGTCTCCAGTCTTCTTTGCCTTTAAGTGTCAATAACTCTTGCTTGCAACACACACACACACACACACACACACACACAAACACACACACACACACAGACACACAGACACACACACACGCACACACAGAGGCAGACACACGGGAAGTTGTTGCAGTGTCAGGCTTTCCATGAGGGCTAGTATTGTTATATAGTAGACTCTGTGGGTTTAGTAAAATCCTCATTAGGACTTGGTGTAGGTGTGAGCATCTCTGCTGGTGTCTCACAACAAACTGCTTACCTCGACAGAACGCTCGCACAAACACACACAGCTGCACACGCACACCAAACAAAGACGAGGGGCAGACACCGGCACGAGGCAGGAAGCATTTACGTCAATGCATAGGCGCACTCACACACAATGCATGTTGATTATTTTAATGTACGCCCCCCCGCCCGCTCTCCCACGTCTCAAACACACACTGACTAACAAACATTTAGAGTTAGTGCTGTTGTGTGCTGACATTTTAATGGAGGATGACGTCTTCCCCTAATTAATGTCAGTCAGGATGGCAAAGCATCCAAAAATAACTCTTTGAATAAGGCCTCGTACACTGCGGCGCCATCACCCTGATAAACCAATTATAATATACCGAGACTATCCAAATATTCTGCATCATTTTTAATCTGACAGCTGTTTGACCTGGATGGTACCGACGAAGCATTTGTGAGCATTCTTTTTCTTTTGAAATGTTAGAATATGTGAAATTTGTCATTTTTGTTTAAAAAGCTAAATGAATCCTGTAAAAGGTTGCACAGTGGCCATGTTTGATTCCATTTGCCAAACCACAGAATCTGCTGGTTGTACACCATCTGCTATTTTAAGCTGTACAGACTGTACAAACTGAGTGGTGGTGAAGTACAGTATGTTATTGGCATCAACCAGTGAGCATCTTCCATCACCATTTGTACGATTAGAAAGTTGAAACAGAAGGCAGTGGACTGAGAGCTGAGGCCCGAGCCAAGTGACATTAGGTTCATCATCTTAAGTCAATACGGCGATCAGACATTTTCAGAGCGACTCCACTCAGATTAACAGCAGGCCCGTCTTTGGCAGCAGCGGAGTACACAACAGTTAGCAATCCAAAACTCAATAAGTGTGAATCATGAAGTTGAAAAGATCTGCAAAGAGTTACAATATTCAAGGACCACGTCACAGAAAATGTCCCTGACAATGAAGTTCAACATGATGAATAGGCAAAATGCAAGCATCTGACATATTCCATATATAATGATTTCCAAAGTGGCTCCATGTCTGTTTCCAGTTTAACATTTTTTCTGCCTTGCTCAGCAGACTATTGTATCACCCTGCTGCCTCTGATATGTTCGAAAGCTCCAGCCATTTAAAAAGCTGCTTAACGACTCAATTCAGTGACAGTTAGTTAATCAGTTTCAGACTATTTTAAGCTAGAAAAACACTGATAAATGACGATAATTTTGTTTTTTGCTGTATGTTTGTCATTTTCAACTTTGTTTGTTAAATTCGTTTGCTGATTTTTTATCCTCTCAATTATTCACACGTAAAAAAAATGTGTTTTTTTAGTAATGCTGTCTGTTCTACCTGTTGGGCCACGTTAATTAAAACCAAATTCATCTTGCCCTTTTCAAAATCCTGTCAGGGATTAAAGCAGCAGTGGGCTCCTATAAATCAACACAGACTCTGCAGAACTACAGTGGGACGCTTTCCAAAGGCACAGGATCCAGCCTGCAGCAGGGAACTATTAGCTCCTGTGTAAAACAGGTCTACTTACTTCAATATGCAAACAGAGGAGCTGCAGAAAAATTCATGTCGATATGCAAACTCTTGTAAAAACTGAATGGGCATATTTTCTGAAGAATGTCTGACTGCATCTACCTGATTAGAACTAATAGCTCCACATGAGAGCCAACATCCGGCAGAGTGCTTTGACTAATGATGTCTCCGTCTATCCTGGAGAATAGCTGCAGATGTTTAGTTCGATTTAACAAGTTAACATTTACTGTATATTCATGAGTGTAACATGTTTAAGGCAGATTGCTTTCCATGAGTGATTGTGAGCGAGTAGCTGTGCAGGCCGGTAGTGATGGAAAGCAAAGAAATGGCAAGCATGTGCGCATGCAGGCTAAGAAATTGGCATGCACTTAACTTGTGTGAGCCCTTTCCTCTGGATCCCTCTTGCACTTTTACACACATATACACTTACACTTGAAGGACTGCTCATTTGGCTAACAGACCTCATTAAACGGGTGAATGGACCATCGACCCCTTGGTGGAGGAATTAAAGAAATCTCCCTTTTCTTCTCTTGGGTCCAGCATGTGTGACATGATGTCCTGAAGTTATTTACCTGCCCACTCTAGCATGACAGCTAATTTCATCTGCAGCCTCAAGACCTTGCACATAACAGCTAAAATGTCTGGAGCTAAACTAGGTGAACAGACGGATATGTGCTGAAATTCTTCAGGGATTTTGGAGGGTAAAATGTTTTTAAATTGTGCATGCAGACAGCGAGCCTCCTAATGATTAGTGGTACTGAAAGGAAATGATGAATAATAATGAAATATAATGATTTAAAAAATATATTTTAGTTATTTTATTTGTTGTATTGTATATCACTTACAATTGTGATTTCTTCAAAATAATGCCATAGCAACTGGCTCCTCAAAAATGTTAATTTATATACAGTATGGATGAGAAATTAAAGCAATTTTACTTCTACAGAAATAAGCAGCATCAGTTAACACAAATAATTTCTTACTGATTCACATCCAAATCGTCTGTGACCACATCTGTGTCACTTTTAAGTTGCTCTACAGAATCCTTCCACAGATCCACTGTCACCATCGCTGAATATACTTGACCCAAGCTGTTTTGGGGAAATACAAATGACGTCTAATGAGAAAACTGCGAGAACGCTAATGAGAAAAGGCACAATTTGTTTGATAGAAGACAAGTGTGCACTATATGTTATACTAACTACAAATGAGAAAAGTAGTGACGGTGAGGGGGTAGTGAGATACGATTTATGGCATCAGAGAGGAAACTATGATGAAGGCAACTGAGGGCATCATTTTCAAAGGCGTATCCCTGAGTGCTGAAAGCTGAAGAGCGGGTCATCCCAGGATATGCTGATTGACAGGCTTGTTTGCAGTTCAAGGATTATGCACTGGTACTTTTGGCTATAAAGTTGCTCCCAAAATTGGCCACGGTCAGGAGAGAAGCGAGCAGGTTCGATCAAGCTCAGAGTGTAAAACATTGATGGGTGTAGATGAGAGCACCGTTCATCAAAAGTAATGAAATGTTGTGTATATTACATGAGGATACAACTAGTGCTCAGAAATATCCACTGCAGTAGGCTAACCAATAAAATGAAAATGGTGTTACATTTATACATGCAGTAGGATAAAGAGGATCATATACTCTATACTTTATTTCTGCACATACTTTCTATCAGAGTTTGGTAATAGAGAAATATATGCTCTTCTAACCTGTTCTCTCACACCCAAAAAATACAAATATCGGTGACCAGTGAAACATGCTGAAAACTAGAGCGGCACTTAAATCTGCCAAGGCCCAACATTCTCCTTCTGAAACTCAATGTAAATCCTACATTCATATTTTTAATGGATCTGCAACAAGTTGCACAGTATAGATGCCAGTCCTCTAAATATGCCTATTTTAGATCCATTATTATTTCCCTTGAAATTGCTGAAAATGTCCAAAAAAAACTACCGTGATGTTAAAGAAAGTGAAAATTGCTGGATCAGGCTCTTTATATAGATCTGCACCAAAATTGAATGGCTCCCTTCTTGGCCTGTGTCCTATCCTTCCACCAAGTTTTGTGGAAATCAATTTCGTAGTTTTTGTGTAACAAACCAAAGGACAGTGGAGAAAAGACAACCTCCTCGGTCTAAAGTACAAGTGGTACCTGGAACACAAATTACTTGAAACCCTCTCAGAGGTCGATTGGTCACCTGTCTCAATATAAAGTATTTGACAGACTTGATTCAGACAATACCACCATCAAGACTCACCTGAACCACATATGTGCATACATGTGATACGGTACGCTAATTTCCCCTCATATCTCAAAACACCAGATATCATTCATATAGGCCATTAATGTCTGATGTCAGTGTTACCTTTATTTATTCTAATTGTGAGGCAATCAGGGGCTCCAGATGTGTCCAGAAGACTGCGGGCCTGTTATGAAATCTGTGGCCACAGTCACGGAGACTTAAATTATAATGACAACACCAATTAACATGATGACAACCAGTTAAATCCCCACCACAGCTGGGCTCTGGTCAACGTGGTAACACATCACAGCCAAGTGTTCTTGACGTCCTTTCCAGTACATTGGCCATAGTGTCCCACACAAATACGCACAAATATCGCACACACGAACAGACGGCACCGCACTCACACCAGCACCACATGCACTGCAGACACACTCAGTTACAGGCCTTGGGAGGTGTGTACGTGTAACTGGGTTTTGGAACAGCTTAAAGCCATGTCTCATCTTTTGTGACCTCCCAGCTGCAGGCCATTGGAGGGAAATAACACTATCAAACCAATGAAGCTTGGCAAGGCAAAAGTGTGCCTGTGGATTTGACTGTGTGTATATCACAGCTGCACACGTGACCATCGCAGGCCTTTGAGGGGGGAAATACGTCCGGTTGGATTGGGTTTTATTACTCACCGACCCTCCCCTCAGTCATTCTCTCAGCTTCCCTCCTTCATTGAGAAATCTCCAAGACTTTTGAGGTCACTTTTGGTCAATACCACCCCTCATCTCTCCTCCCTCCCCCCCCTCTCTCTCTCTCCCTTCTACTTCTGCTCATATATTGTATCCCTCAACCTTCCGCCCTGAAGCCCCCATCTCCAATAAAGATGTCAGACAATGGTTTCACACTGATCAAATGAGACAGTATGTCAGTTGCATCACAGGCCACAGGGAACAATGGGACCAAGTGAAACCTTGTGTGCGTGCGTGTGTGTGTGTATGTGTGCGTGTGAGTGTGTGTGTGTGTGTGTGTGTGTGTGTGTGTGTGTGTGTGTGTGTGTGTATGTGTGTGTGTGTGTGTGAGTTTGTGTGTTGTATAGGCGTATAAAATTGGAGGGGTCCAGATGCGTGTGTGTCTGTCTGTGTGTTGTGACGTCAGTGTATGGCCTTAGAGAGCAGGCCAGGAAAAAGAGAAAGCAAAGGAAGGATGTGGTGGGAGAAGGATAACATGCACATCAAGCAGAATGAAACTGTCCATGCCACAGAAAAACTGTTTTATATTTATATATATATATATGATTCAGACCCTGTCTCTCTGGTGATGTGATATTCTGTATCCTTCCTCCAAAATATAGATTCTTGTTTTATATAAACCTGAAGAGAATCTAGTCGAGCAGAGGGATCTTGTCTTTTGACTTTTTTCTTAGACAGCATGTTCTGGATGACAAACTACTGCTGGTGTATTCCTGCAAAGTCCACGGATACATTGTATTGTATTTGTAAGCAACAGAAATTAGTTTTACTTTATTGTTTGTAAAGCTGATTGCTAAATTAAATCCAACTGTATGCAACCACCCTGTCACAACACATTCAATTTTAACGACACCAGTGCATTGTTAGACTGCAAACTCTGCCTTCTGTAGTTAATCTTTTAACGGTTGGAAGATGCACTTTTGGTGTTGGGAACTAAACAAAATCCCTGTTCCCTGGATCTTGGTATATCCCTCTGCAGACTTCCACCTTCGTTTTACACAATGACGTGGAGCTATTAACTTTTTATGCAATGATACTTCCAAAAACAATTTTGCATGTTGCCCCTCTTAGATAATTTCAGGCTAATGCAGGGCCCTGTACTAAAATCATCTGAGTAGTTTTCAATTTTTTTTAGTTAAAATACCATGACACCATTGCATTGTGTGAATACAGCTGTATCTGGGATTGCAGGTATAAGGTCGAAGAAAAAAACAGGAGAGAGCGATAAGAACTTTAATAGTCCTTTACACAATCTCACAGTCCATCAACTATAGTTTATATAGATAATTTTGCAGGTGTTTTAGATCCAGATGACATTTTGGTAAATCTCTATTTACAGCTATCTGCATATGAAAGGAGATTAGCCGATGTATTTCGGTCAACGTGATTAGCTTTCGTTGCTCTCCACATGCATGGACTGTGAACCTGCAGGAAACCAACCCTGCTTTAACATGACTAGTCAAACTGGAAGTGGAGAGCAGAAGGCTTCCGGACCCCAAATCTAGTCTTTAATCTATAGATTCATCATAATCACATGCATAACCTGTTTATAGAGGTTACCTATATGTGTCAAAGCAAAAAGGCCAGCAGAAAAATGTTGAACCAAGGAATGAACTTGTAACTGCTCAGGTAACATAGGCGCTGTGGCCCAGGAGGTAGAACAGAACATCTACTCATCGGAAGGTAAATCTCCAGCTCCTCCAGTCTGCAGTCTATAGACTGATGTGGATATTAGAGAATCATAACGGACAAGAAGAATGAGTTTCTCTTGTGATCGTGTTTTATTTTATTCAGTCTGATGCACATTACCACTTTACCAGGCTTGGAAGTCATAAAACCTGAAAACTTACTTTGCAAAAAATATCTGCAAACCCGGGAAAGACAGCGAACAATAAAAAGTCATCTGTTGCTGGGTGTTAAATGTAGTGCTGAGACAATAAACATGGACAGAGATGAAATTAGGATGCAGAGGAAGGTATATCAAGTTTTCCGTTGCTTTGTAAATACTAAAAGTTTAAAAAAGGAAGAATATTTAAACTGTCAGCGGCATGGTGTCATTAAAGGTAATCATATTTCGTATTATAATTTATCTAATCTTTTTTGCCGATTTCTGCATGTGAGGCTGAGTATTGTGTGTGAAAACAAATACTGTGACATGGGAATAGGAGTCTGTTGCTCTTGCTTTCTAAAACCTTTCATGAATGCAACCCAATTAATTCCATTTATTAACATGACACATATTGCGGATACATTTGGCACATGCATTCAGCTGCTTGTGCCCTTCATGCTGCATGTGGTAATTGTTTTCATTCTCACAAAATATGGTTCCATGTCTATTCAATTATTCGGTGTCTTTCACACCTTTAATAGACTCTAATTTTATTAGATTTTTCTTCCATTTCACACTGCCACAGCTATTATTGCTTTGATTATTATAGTCTCTCTTTCACTCACACAATGAATGTTGTTTTACTGCATTTCAAACCACCATAAGACCCACTTATCAAAGCCAGCAGAAACCCAGACTTAGGCATTTAACTTGTACTACACTTTTCCTTTCTTTAGTGCACATTCAGTGGTTTTCAATATTGCAGAGCAGCGATAACAGTTTCTTGCTTCAGCCACTTTTACTCTTTTAACAGCTCTTTTCCTCTGAACTTGTCCCCATTTTCCAGCTGTCTGGTGGAGGTTTGACTTTTGGTCAAATGAAATATTATGAGAAATCTAAGAGTGCATTAAGTTCGATACCATGTTGGTCTATTTAGTTTACTCAGCTCTTAACTCGGTTTCCCTAATGTTCATCCTGTCACTCTCTTTCAAAGACAGCCCATCAAACTCAGACACAACCATCAGTGACACCTAAACACAGACACACACATGCAACTTCAGCCTTTTCCTCTGGGTATTGCTGATGTGACAGAGAAAACCTGGTCTGATGTGGAAGGGTGAGGATTAGAAATGCAAGCTTTTACATATGCACGCACACACACACACACACACAGACACACACGCACGCACAAGACAGGCCTCGAGCAGATGGATAAAGTATGCAGGATGTGACCAGAGGAATGAACCATGACAAGGACAGCTGGGCTAAGCTCACTTCATTCAAGATATACAAGCTCAGTCACCGTACACAGGCAGCAGGGCAGAGTGTCAAAGCGAGACACAAGTGCAAACACGGAGCGTGCCTATGATGCAGACGCCGAATGGGGGAAAAACACAACATATTGCATATTTCAAAAGGAACAAATGACTCATCAGAAGTGAAGCCACCAGTAGATGTATTTCTTCTTTAGTTTTCAGTAGAACTTTAAAGAGAGTGATTCATTTCATCTCCACAACAAGAACATTATCACTGTACAACAACATGTTATGTGGTTTCGATCACATATACTCGCTGCTTGCTAAATGTGTGTTACTCAAGAACGTTAGTGCACATTAATGTGATTGGCCAGTTAGCTCACACAGCACGCCCTTGTATGGACCTCAACTGGCCCACCAGACAAATCCCAGTTAGCCAACACAGAAACATTGTACCACCATAACTGGTAAACACTGTCCAACATCACAATGTGTATCTCTCTTCACAAGTGAACTCCGTGTGACCCCTATTTGGTCGTCATTAGTCATACCTCATTTTACACACCTCAGCTGTGCAGTAAATTCATTGTTTTACAATAACTGTTGCAGCCTCGCATTGGGAAATTATTTCGTAAAATGTAATAATGATCAGAATTTTTCTGACAGATAAGACACTTCTCACTCACTCACATACAGTACTAGTCTGACTGGCCACCAGCAGTCCCAGAAAAAATTGCACCACAGCCACGTCTGTGGACTTTCAAAACATCCGTTAAGTCTTTACCATCCCTGGCAAGCAGTCAGAACTCAGCATGACTCTGATAGTCTCCACTTTAGCTCTGCACATTACCACAAGAGCATGCAGTTCTCAGCAGGCACATGGACATAACACCCCCCTCTGCATTTCTGTGCTGGCTAAATAGCTATGGCCATAGGGAAAGTTCTACAGTCCCATTAAAAAGCTGACTGATCGTAACTTTTGGCTTCAACATAATTTAACAGACTGCAACCATAAAACCAATCGCTCCTTTTCAGCAGTTATTTGCTTTATGACCCAGAACGGCTCTGTACCCACAAACTACGATCCCTGTAACAGCTAATTACCGAACACTGA
Source organism: Limanda limanda (assembly GCF_963576545.1). Classification (NCBI taxonomy): domain Eukaryota; kingdom Metazoa; phylum Chordata; class Actinopteri; order Pleuronectiformes; family Pleuronectidae; genus Limanda; species Limanda limanda. Next base: position 12,862,491 of record NC_083643.1, read on the forward strand.
CCCAACAAGACCATGACCTGTCATGACATGACCAACATGACATGAGACAAACAGCCTGAGCAACAAATCTTGACGAAGACTGGTTTACACGCTAGGGAGCCATCTCTGGTTTAGCCACTAAAGTTAATATCCACATTGATCTTCTACACAGGCTCTCTGAACACGTATTGACGAAAACCCCACGCAGTGACAAAGAGCTTCAATCCCTGCGTCTTGGAACTGTTTGTTATTCTACAAATAACACATTGACATCATGAAGCATATCTATTTAGTCAATTTCCATATCATTTGGAAACGAATGTTCTTTATGTATTACTTGTCATAATTCAGGTGCATGTCAGTAATGGGAAGATATCCTGCCTGTAATCTATGACTGCTTATCAATGGTATCAATTAGCTACCTGATATTTATTATAATTGTTTCTATTTTATCCACCTTCCAAAGGCAAAAGTTTTTCAATAACATGTAAAGAAGAGCACACTGTTCCCCAGGTACAACACTGCACGCATATTGAATAGTTGCTTTATTTAGACACACAATTTGTTTTCTGTATTGGCTCCCCAATTACTTTAGTAGATTTATATCAAAACAGCCTAAGTAGAGGTTCACAGCTGTAATAAATACACACAAACACTGACTTGTGGAAGGCCAGTAAAGCATTCTTCTAATCTTAATATTTCATACAGCAACGAACAGAAGAGCTCTCCATTTTTAATGACCTGAGGGGGGTTTACTACCAAACCATCAGTGGATTATAGTACAAACAAAGTTTTGCATTTCATGACTATTTATGTTGTTGTCTTTGAGTCCATTTAGAGTATTGTGTGTATTTTAAGGAATGAGGGAGGAGAAAAGAGAGATTGAGAGACTGAAACACGGAAAGATCTTTGAGTGATGCTTTGGGTTATTTCTGCTTTTGTCACTTCAGAGTAACAAACCATGAAGGCCTGTCAAATATCTCGCACTGGTTGTAAAATGCCTTTAATATTAGTTTGTGAAAAAATGTGTTATGCAATACAAGTTCACTAAAGTTGAAGTTGATGTAAGACAGTGACAAGGCGCTTAAACAGATGGTTTGGGCCACGGAGAGCTGTCAGAGCTTCCTTTTGGAAAGAGTTACTTGACCTGTCATGCGTATAGATCATATAGGTTTTTCAAAATGAAACAAAAACAGAGATATTTTGCTTGTCAGAAGCTCAAAGTAAAGTGTGTTTGCAAATCAATACCATAAAAAAGCCTAATATGTGGTTATGTCAGGCACAAAGCCTCTTCCCTGGGGATCCGAAAGGGCAATAGAGGACCATTCAGTGTGCATTGTCATCATCCAAAGCTATCGAGCTGAACCTGGGAGTCAATACAGGGCAAATGGCTTTCATTGTGTTTCAATGGTTCCCAAAAGAATAAGGAAGAGTGTGCAAATAAGCCACTTTCAGGTGACTGCAGTGTCTCCATGTTCCAGTGTCTTACCACAGCATTTTTTCTCTAGTTTATGTTGTCAAACAACTGACAAAGGGGGGGGGGGGGGGGTCAATTACATGCATTTAACCTGAATTTAACATCACTGCATTCAGCGTCATACAGACAAACTTCAACAGCAGACTAGATACCAAGAATATCATGAAAGATAATTTCGTGGTTTCTACTTTTAAGATTTTATTGCACCAAAGTACAGGGGATCTCAAATTTGTTCCTTCATCTAACCAGTCACAATTCTCCAGCCTGATGTTGCTAAACTGGCCCATACCTGTTACACATCTTTCTTTTTTTGTTGGGATCTTAAGGGCAGACAAGGTTGGTAAGTTCAACAGGACATTTTGAATAAGACTTGTGTGGCAGGTAAACAGGCCGTAAGAATTCAGATATGGGCACAACTGTAGGTTACTGACTTATATCACTGACCATACACAGATGGGAGCCAGCATATACCTGCATGTAAACAATGACTGTTAATGGAAGTGGATGATGTTAATGCCTATTTATTAACTCTGACACAACATTTCTGAGGAAGTACAACAAAATATTCTTGACCAGAGGTACTAGCAAAGTATCAAGAAACTTAAAAACGTGTGTGAAGAGAGCAGAACAGTCCAACCACTCTGAAATTGTTGTCCAATTAATTTGTTTTGAATATTTCCAGGTTTCATACTGTGCTGCTGTGGCAACTGAAGCAGCAAGAGAGGGTCAGGAAGGCTAAGCTGCAGCTAATGAAGAAACAGATGTTGGAGGGAAGACGCAGCAGCAACATGCTGCTGTGTTGGAAAGCCAGCAACACACAAGCAACAGGTGAGATTGACAACAAACACAACCATAATGAAATAACACAAATTTAGACACAGTCAACAGTAGCTCAGCTCGCGTGCTTAACTACTCTAATTGGATTGGGTACAGCATGTTTTCACATCATTAAAAACAAATACATGCTATGTGAAAAGAGGAAACTAACAGAACAGAACATCTTCAAAAGACAACCAGCTCTTCCTTTGGGTCAAAGGACTATTCTTGTGCCTAGCAATTTATTTCATCAATGCACTGAGAACAAAAATTATCCCACTAATAGATTTATACTTAGGACAAACCTTTGGCTCAAACCAAAGCTGAGATTTTAAATTAATGATAAAACCATGATAATAGAAAGAGAATCAAAAGGGCCAACTCTAATTTTCCAAGAAGTTTGAAAGGAAAAATCTGAAATAATTTTTTTGTTCTCATCTCTTCCACAAATAAAGTCCATGAAAAAGTCATTAATTAAATGTGGGATACACACTGTACATACTGTGACTTTTCCTTTTACTCCAGTCCCTGCTGCCATTAACAACCTAATAATTAACCTTCACAGTTCACTGGTAAATGTGCCACTTTGATGCTCCACTCAAAATCTGTCCTTTGAATGTAAAGGTGACAAGCTGTGATGAGCTTGGATCGGAAAGAAAAAAAACAGCATAAACTCTTTGAGGTATCAGTTTAGATCCTAGAGATTATATTATCAGATATAGTATCTGCCAAGAAGAGGCTAGGTCAGTCAAAATGTCTGCTATGTAAACACTCCTGTCAGCCTACAAGACATCAGTTTCATACAAATGGCAGGCTCTACTTGTATCCAATACTATTTTCAGATGCAATCTCTGGAAAAAGTCTGGAAAATTGGGTCAAGACATTTTGCGGAGTTCACCTTTCACATATGAAGAATGGAGAGGGAGATTCAGGTCAGACACTTTCAAAATAACAGGAAAATTGCAGAAGGCGGGACATGATGGATACATTTTACTGCAGAAAGCACAGTGTTTATAGCACACTGAAGATGGTGGGTAGGAAGTTACAGAGCTTTCTGCCGTGACAGGCACTGATGTCCTCATCTGCGTCTCATGACAAGTATTTACCTGCGATATCCGATGTATCGGTTGCTTGCTGTGAATTTTCTGGACAGTTTGCAGCTGTATTTTCACATGGACTGCCATGGACTAACTAAAGAAAATTTGAAACCTCGTACTTCAGTGCATGTCTTTAAGCATCATTCTACGACCAGTGTACTGTTTAGTCTCATTTATATGCTTTAAATATAACATTTTAAGCAGTTGGTACAAAACCCACATACATCTACAGACTGGCAACTGGGTGAAATGCTGCGGAAGGCACAACTGTCTCTGCAAGGCTTCAGTTTATGTGGGTGCACAAGCTTGTGTAAGAGCAAGCTCCTTGGTCATTATGAAAATATCTCAAGAAACACATCTCGATCATCCCTTCTCTATAAAATCATCATAATTCTTATGACTTTCATGATAAGTGGATTTTTCACAGCCTCCAATAATGAACAAAATACCAACAAACCTAAAAGCTGTTTGGTAGAAGGTCCTCTCCTCTCTCTGTTTCTTTCTCCTACCATCCTCTCATCTTGGGCCATTTACCCTACCCCCCCTCGCCGCTTCTTGTAGCCTTGGGCTAAAGTGCGAGTATTGCAGTGATTTAGAACCACACATAAAACTCTGTCATGCGCAGACAGACCAAGACAGACACTGAAAGACGGAGACAGTGGCGGAGGCAGAGGAGTGCTTGTGTAAGTAAGAAATTGAAAGTGTGTGTGTGGATGAGTGCGTGTGTGTGTTTTTGAACATGTGACGCCCATTAACACACAGATCCCTTAACCCCTAACAGAGCCTTATTTTAAGTTAATATCAAAATGCCAATCCTTTAAATATTATTCTCACCATGTGAACTGGAAAAAAAAATCAGCTAAGAAGCTAAAAACCTGACTTTACGAGTCTTTTTACAGCGCTGACACAATTCAATACAGCTACCAGTTCGCACCACAACCACTCCCCCAAGGGAGACGTCGAATGGAAGGGGGGAGGCAAGAAACAGGGAGGGAGGCACATGTGTATCTGTGCAGTAAATGGGGGAGGCTGATTGCTTGTCATGGGCGAGGGAGGCTTGCAGGAGAGGAAAGGGTCAAATGTGTGGTGCAGAAATAAGGAAAGGAAGGAGATTCTGAAAGGATGGTGAAGTGAGTGGAGGACACAGAGAAACGGCAAAGACAGTGGGAGGAGGGGGAATGGACTGGAGAGAGAGAAAGAGAGAGACGAGGAGGATTTTTAGTGTTGGCCAGTCATCAGTCTAAAAATACTCTTGTTGATACACATGTGCGTCTGCGGGCATTCAAATGAGTGTTTGAGAGAGAGTGACTGAGTGAAGGTGCCCAACGGGAGACAGAGCACATTTATTAAATTGTTTTATTTACAAAACTGCGCAATTTCAAGTCCCGCTGAAAAATAAACGAGTGAGTGAGTGAGTGAGGGGGTGAGTGAGTGAGTGAGTGAGTGAGATTCAGTGTTTCTGCCTGGTTCAGCTCTACTGTACTTTACTGTACAGTTGTTCCCTCTTCAGGATGTTTCTGTGCCTCTTTTCCGTCTATGTGCTGCCTATCAGAGCCTCCTCTCCCACCACAGCCTCGCAGCAGTGTGAGTAAACGAGTGGGCTGACATGAGGAGCTACCTTTGCTGACAGCCCACACCCATGAGTGACATGATAAGGGTTTTCTCAGGTGGCAATCGAAATACAGGTTACATATATAGACTGAGAGGAGGATGATGGGCGAGGAGAAAAATAAATCAGGGGACAGCAAGTCTCAAGAAACAGACAGCTGAGTGTGTGTTTGTAAGTGTGTGTGTTTTTGTGCCGCATGTGTGTGTGGTGTGTGTGTTTGCTTGCGTGCGTGCGCGTTTGGGGGAGGTGGTAAGAGAACGATTGGAGAGAGACAGAAATAAACAAAGCATACACCTCTTGCATTTCTTTCCTTACAAGTGCAGTTCCCCAAACTGGAAAATCAGTTGTCGTAACCGTGAATCTGCCCGTTGTCGTGGACACTCATTCACTACAACAGCACATTCACAACAACGTCACTCGCGTTGATGAGTCCGAGCCGCAGCTACTACAGAGCGGTGGTCGTCTGTCTATTCAAATGTTAGTAACATTGAACAGACCGTGTGTCCAAATCTAACTAAACTCGACACTGCACTTCCGGGGCCATTAACTACACAAATACGAGAGTGAAGCCGATTAGATGAACCCGCGAGATGAGTGAGCAACAGTCAGACAGACAAATAGATTTCTTGCAGGTAGATATTGGCACAGAACGGACATAATGCCAAATTGATATCTAATAATAACTCACTTTTTTTTCCAGTGGAAATGTTCTATAAAGTGCACTTTATATTTCCAGACACTATTATATAATTTTCAATAAAAAAAAAAAATCCACTTTCATATTCAAATGATGACAAATGACTGAGTATCTGCAATTAGTGAACTTTGTAATTATTGTGTGTGTAAAGCCTGAGAGGCAGCAGATAATAAAAAAGAGAAAATGTGTCTTGTCGCAATAAACTGAAAAATTGTGTCTGAGAAGAGTGATATGGGGGGGGGGGTGTTTGTGTTTGGAATCAGCCTGCAGTCGAGGTCAGAGTTGTATGTTGGTGCTAAACTGAGCAGGCGGGACACACGTGTCCTATTCGTCGCCAACACTCATTAACACTGTGTGGCCCTTCAGACGGCAGTGTTTAGCATTCTATAATGAGTTCCCCTCTGGAGCAGCAGGCTTGAATGTCACTCACAGCCAACTGCAGTTTTGAGTCTGGAGGTGATGATGTGTGTGGGTGGAGCGGTGGCCACCATGTTTGTGCCTGTTTTCTGATGACTGGAGACAAAGTAAACACTAGACGCCTCTTGTGAAAATGAGAGCAGGCAAACACAGGAGGGAGGAGGACAGAACCCAGAGCATTTAAGGAGTATTACAGCGATGTGTTTGGGGACATGTTCTCAGCATGCTCTCTGGACAGACCAAATGCCAGAATAAATGCCACAGACAGTGTGCGTTTTCTGTGAGCATGGCCTTTTAGGCCAGACAGCCTATTATTCAATTAAGAGCCATGGAACCCACTGGCCTTAAATAAAACCCCAAATTGGATCCAAGTTAGCAAGCCATGCATCGCACAATGAGAGGGAGTGACATTTTTATCGTGTAACCTTAAGCTGATGAGGTTGTGCAACACAACAGCCCATCTTGACATTTTGATCACGATGCTGGTTTAAACAAATGGGGTACAAAACATGAAAGATGCTTCAAAGCCAGTCCATAAACCTGCATCTACTCATTTACATGACAACGGAAAATGTTGATTTAATGGCATCATAGTGCTGTAGCACTAAAAGGATGATGTTTCACAGCATGTGTGGAGGCCTGTTCCCACCAGAGAATGGCATTTTCCTGACACCTCTAGTGGTCATGCAAATAATGACTCTTCTCTCCCATTGCAAAGGCACAGTGACATTTATCAAAAAACCTGCTAAGGAGGAGGAATAGAGACCGAAAGGAAGATATAGCGCCTGACAAATGACAAACATAAATAGTGCCTGGCTTTGACCTCACAGACTACAGCTCCAGCACAGCTCTGATAACTAATAATAATTATACATTTATTTATTTTGCACCTTTAATACAGGGTGTTACAAAGTGCTTTGACAGACGAAGCAGACCCAATTGCAAAAATCCATTCAAGCTAACATCACGCGAAAGAAAGAAATACAAACGAAAAATACACAACATTACACAAAAACAAATTAAGACGAATAAATGCAATAAAACATATAAAGATCAAAACGCCGACATGAAGGCAAATGGGTTTTAAGAGGAGCTTTCAAAGAAGTTTTTTCAAACGTCTGATCCTATATCCTGTATGTATGTATTTAAAGTACAATTCAGAAGGTCTCTTGCGACTGGGTTGTGTCCTGGTTTGGCATCTCTGCTCAAATACAATAAAGGGCAAACGCTGGCAGCAGACCTGCCTCATAAAGTCAAAGTTCCTTGTTTTAACCTCTAAGTGCTTTAGTGGTCTCGGTGGAGGATCAAGGTGAAAATTAGAGATAAAAGAAAAGGAGCAGTTTCTTGAGTGATTTACAGGGTGAGCATGTTTGTGTGTATATCTGATCTGACGCACACGTGTGTCACCACGTGCTCCCACGGCTCTATGTGCTGTGTACGTGTGACTTTGTGTAATGTATGTGTGCTTTTTCTTAAAGTGTGGTCAAGAGTGTGTGTCTGTATTCTCGTTAGTGCATGTGGTCAAGCGTGGATTAATTAGCAGTAATGTAATTCACACTGTCGCCTCTCATTACTTTCAGAGTGCAGGATCTCTCGCACTCGGTCTCCCGCTTGCCCTCTCTGCCCCTCTTTTCCCCCCTTCCTCACCTTTATTTTCTCTCTTCTGTCCCTTTTCATGTCACCCCCATCCTTCAAAGGCTCTCAGCACCACATCAAAACACACACACACACACAACCCGGCCCCTCCTGTCTCCGACCCCCCCACAACCTTCCTCACTTCCTTCCTTTCTTTCTCCCTTACCTAGGTTTTTCTTTTACACCTTTATTCTTTCTCATCCTCATCACATCAGCTTTTTCTGTGTCTCAGCACATTGAGCATTATTGTACCCTCCCCCATGGTGGACATTCTCGCTTCTTTTGTTTTTTTACTCCAGGGGCCCAGTCACACCAGCAGACAAAGTGTTTAAGATTCATATCAGCAAATTTCATTTAATTTCAAGTCAGCTGCCTTTATCAGTGGAGTCATGACGTCTTTAACTTTGGTGAACTTTGACCACAGGCAACTTGCAAATTGTCGAGAAAGTGCTGATGTGAGGAAACAGAGAGCTGGAGAGTCCAAAAAAAGACAGAAAGAAACCATCACCATCCAAACTGTCCACTTTTATGAATAAATGGCTTCAGACAGTATCCAGACTACTTCCTTTTTGGCACAATTTATTCTAAATGGATAACATTACCATTTTTATCAATAACCCATAACACCATGACTTTGTCGTTTTTAACAAAATTACAAATAAAATACTATTGCACTTACAAATGTGGTCAGGTCCGATTTACTTTACCTTTGCCATTTAACCATTTAAACATGCCTGTTTGCAATGGCCTTTAAAGCTGGGTGCAACTTTCCTTCTGACACTGTAAAAGTGTTGTGCAGTACTTGAGACTGCCTGCAGGACAGAATACTGAATCAGCGCCACCGCCTGTCTCCATTCAGAGTAAGGGAGGGCTTGACTCGCTACATGGAACCCCGAACAGAAGATGTTTTCATTGCTGTTGTCGTGTCTGCACTGTTGTCGAGATCAACAACATCACTTGCGTTAATGAGCCCCAGCCAGCGCTGATCCAGAGCTCGGGTCTCCCGTTACGTAATGCATGTCCAAATCGCACAAAACGTCAATCTTGAGGCCAATGAGATGAATCTTTTTCGAGATTCGTGTTCCAGAAAAACTGAAATTTGCCGAACTAGTAGATTGATTGTAGAATACTGTCACAACAACAGAACAAACAGCGGCAAAGTGAATTCATTGGGCAGTGTAGAGCAGCACACACCTTGGAACGGAAGGTCCCACACATCACATGTCAGGACATAAACCAAACCATGAAGTCCACTAACCCCTCTGTCCTACAGTTTTATAAGATACAATTTGCAGTGAAGCATATTGAATACTGATGAATGTGTCCTTGTTTAAAAGTTTGAATTTTTTTTTATATTAAAGGGACTCTTACCTTTGTTGCATTTGAGAATTACAGCACATTCAAATCATCCCGCCTTCCTCCAATGCCCCACCCCCTCGTTCCCATCCGCTGTGTTTTTTTGAAGAAACTTTATTTACAAGCAGACTTTCAACCTACTGCCTCCGCGCACGCACGTGAGTTTTTGTTTACCAAAGCAATGGATTCGGTAAGTTATATACATTTACATTCACATGCCTTGATGACGCGGGCCCGAATGCGCCACAAGAAGCAGACGGAAAACCTGCATGTCCATGCAGCAAACAGACAGGTCTGTCGGCCAATAAGGTCCTTCGGTCCGAAGAATTTTATTGGTTGAAGTTTTCACTAAATATTATGAGAGTGAAATAATTGTTTGTTTTTACTCCTGGTGGGTCTGTCTTGCATTTTAGAGTGTCATTACCTTATTAATACCAATTTAACCTTATCCAAAAAAAGTGTAAAAATGCAACAAAGGTAAGAGTCCCTTTAAGTGTTGTAATAGATGCTGAGATTTTATGTTGTTTGTGTTTTAGGTTTTAAAATGTGTGTTGTGTTGTCTATATATTTGTACTATACTTAGAAGCCAGTTGAGTTTGAATAAACAAAGTCAATCGATCAATGTAAGATTGACGTTATTTAAATATGAACAGTAAACTGTTAGGGCACATTTCGTTTTTTTAGACAGAGGGATGACAGATAATTGAATCCCTCAATATGAGATTCATTTGAGTTACAGAAGCTACTTAGAAGTTAGCGGGCAGTTTGCAAAAAAGCAAGGACACACACGTCACGTACGTCCATTTCGCTGTGGTCGCTGTTGTGATTCCCCTCGAAAGCCAAAGCAAAAAAAGCGTAGCTTAATCCCTGCTCCTTTAACTTTAGGTTCAGCTTTTACCCTTCTACTGCCTCATTTTCTCCCTCACACCATCGTCTTTACTGTAACTATTCTTGCATAACCTTATTCTTACACATGAATTGATGGAACATCTGTGTGTGTGTGTGTGTATATTCATGTATGAGTAGGAGAGCGAGGGTGAAAGCCATGTCAAGTTCGAGTGAAGGCAATCTGTCTCTATTAGCAGCTATTCATCAGAGAAAAATTACTGACTCATAATAGATGCATAATACATGTATAATGTGACATTACATAATGAATTCATATACATCAACTTCAGGCTACAAAAGATCAACAGAGAGTAAGACGTGTGTGTGCTTTAAGGATAAATACATATGCAGCCTTTGTTCAGGAGCAGGGACACGTTTCTAACTCGTCTGGTCTGATCCAATCTGAACGAGGCGTCTTCTGCAAGGAGCGGTAATTGGCCCATGTGAAAACCCTTCTCTCCGTTACAAGGACATCAGTAAAATGTGAGAGATACATGGAGAAAAATTTTCCTCCGTGCTCCTTGTCTCTTAATATTGCATAATGAGACACGGAAAGGATCCCCCCTCCACCAGCCTCATACATTATTTCACCTTCATTAGGGTGTCAGTTGGAGAGTGGCGCCGGGCTAAAGAGAGGTAAGAGAAGGGAACAGGGATGAATTAGTGGATGAGAAAGAGAGATCTAGACGATGGCACAAATTAGTCGTGACACTCTACTTTTTCTTGTCGATGGCTCATAACGCTTGAGAACAAAAGGAAGTCAATCAAATGAGTGCTGCGCTCAGAAGACAAACAGCGTTCCTTCCAAAGCGTTCCACAAGACTGGAGCGATGGTCTGCCAAACATCAGTCAAGGCTGCTTTGTTTTGTTTTGTTGGCGCGGTGTTACTGTGTGGGTTTGTCCTCTCCGATGGCCGAGGTGGACTGAGGACATGTACGTGAAAGACGCTGTAAAGGCAAGTCCAGCAATAAGTCATGATTGATTTTGTCCCCTGCCAGTTGGAGGGAGACACAAACACATTCCCCACAGGGCCCCGGAGAGATAGATTGTGTACCAAGAATGCCATTGTTACTAAAAAGCACATTTTCCCTGACAAGGCAGCGTTATTTCTCCTCCCCCTCTCCTCCCTCTCCGCAATGACAAATACTCTGATGGATAGAATTGTTTTCAATCACACATCTCTCTTCGCTTTGGTTCTCTTCATCCCTCATACCACTGTAACCAGTGAGTTTACATGCGAATTAACTCAGTCAGTCGGGAAAGTATTTAAACAAGATACACCCACAGAAGCTGTATATTAAAATCAGGGGGGACGTTGAGTCCTTTGTGTATAAAAGAGGGTTGGATGTATAAAAACGTGACAATCTTGACACAAGGAAAATAGGAGTGGGTTTGTATCACATGGAAAATAATAAGCTCTTCGTTGTAGCCTGTTAAATACAGCTAAGATTTCTTAAAGCAGTTTTTTTGATTTCAAGATTTTCCAAGGACTTTTCCTCACGTTGTAAATAATAATGTGTCATTGAACTTTGATTACTATGTAAAAACCATGAAAAAGCGAGTGATGTGTTTTTTTCCTAAATGAAATCCTTTGAAATGACTTCCCATATCCATTCATATATTTCAAATTGAGTCCCTTTGTTGTTTTAACAAAATTGTGAGGATTCTGAGAATAGCTCCACAAAGGGACTTTCAAACAGATGAACATAAAAGGGAAAATATCATACTCAAGCGTACGGTATTTTGTTGAGCTCCCCAGTCGGCTAGTGTGGTTGGATCCAAAGCTGTGTGGGCTGATGGAGCCGCATTGTCACCATGCAGGAAGCTTGCTGTGTTTTCTCATCTGCCAGTCGGCTCCCGTTGATTACAGCTGGCTGATCAGGGGCAGGAAAGCACTCACTGACACACAATCCAGGCAGAATTTGCACAGAACATGCATCTGATACACGCAATCCAAGATATGCCTCTTTGGCAAGTTGCTTAGCCTTCACAAAGTTCCCTTCTGTCGCCAAATGGCGTGTTGACTGAAGTTTAGACTGCAGCCGAGCGAGTGGGGAGCTATCTTCGTCTTGAAGGCACAGGACAAAGCACAATGTTTGTAGGAGAGAGTCCCACTGAGTCCAGGTTTATTGTGAGTACAGTGTTGAAGACACAAGATTTTTGACACTGGAGTTTGCAGTATATGTTCTTTTGTGGTACTGGGTATATACTGTGGATTTGGTAAATAAATATATTGTGCATTGTAATGTTTCTCCTTTAAGATGAACAGCTGAACTGATTTAAGTGCCTGAACATAACCATAACAAATTTAAAATTATGCTTTTGTTGCTATGAGCCTACTACACTGTAAGATGGAGAAACAAATATGATGTGGCAGAATATTTTTGCAGATATAACTTGCTCTAAATTACTTGTGCATTACTGTGATTTACAGGAGATACAGTTGACAACAAGACCGGCACTCACTCGATCGCATTTCTCTACCAAAGCCCTATATTTAATCAAGCTGCACCAAATTTCTCACTCACTCAGTTTCCTAAATGTGCCTGTTTTTTTCCATCAGGATCAATGGAATTAATCAAAAAATGCAATATTGCTATGTTACAGAAAGTGAAACTGATTTGGATCTAATCTAAAATTAATCTGGCTCTTCCATCTTCAGTCAAGTTTCGTGAAAACCTATAAACAAACCAACCAACGAACCTAACCACCTTGGCGGAGTAATTTTGATGCTGGATATACAGTATGACTGTGATTTCCCTTTTCATTTGTCGTACTGTGAAACTGTTACTATTGCTACGACCGTGGATACATGTCCACACTGCACCCTTGAATTAATCTAATATGTTCCTTTTATTAAAACCACAATATGGTCTGTGAAAAATGACATAATGGCTTTGTTGATGGACGCTTTTCAAGTGCCTTTAATGAAATAATTTGAATACATGCTGGCAGTTTCATTATGATAAAGCTTTACAATTTCACAGTATTTAGTTTAGATTAATATCACTGCAGTGCTCCACTGTGATATGAGAGACGATTTTTCTTCATGGGTTACAGTGGTCACACAAAATAAAGTGCAGTATTTATCAGAGGATGCTAACACGGGGACCTCTGCCTCCCCGAACCACCATATCCATTATCCTGCCACATTTTCTCCGAACCACAGCTAAATATGGAATATCGTTTTTCTTGCTGAAGAAATGTCATGGGAGCGTGCCTTTCCCATTCTCTGCCACTTCTGGCTTAATTAGAGTTCTGTAATTACTGGGACTGTAATTTCTGAGTTGAGGAGATGGGATGTGTAGTGTGGGTTGCAAAGGAAATCCACAGAGCTTTCATGCAGAGCAATGCTAGATGCTTTCTCGCCGATGCAATCATGTAGAAAGGCTCCCATGAGTCTAATCTCTAAGTGAAGATAAATTGGGGTTGGTTTGTCCCATTATCTGGGCTTATTTTACCATTTTAATCCATTTTAATCAATAAGGATGCTGACATTTATAATTACTCAACAGTTTGACCCGCAGTACACCTCCTGACCATAGAGTTGGGCTGTTATCTGCCAGAAACACTGGCGCTTGGCCTGCATCCAGCAACGCATATGGGAACAGGTAGAACTATTTTGATGCTTTATTTCCAGTGCCTGGAGAGGTGTAGGCCAAATGTGGGAAGATAAGCCGATTGTGTATTACGCTGTCGGGCTGACGATGATGCAATCTCAAGCAGTGAACTTTCCCTCTGTTTTGTTTAATTTCCCTCAAGCATCTGTTTCTAAACGGGGGTATTATCCTTTAAAGCTGAGGCACGTTATAACCTTCAGCTGTTTTATTCTTTTCAAAGCGCTAAGCAGGATAGCCCGAGGGAACAAACTGCTGCTAGGACACTATACACTCTGCAATACGGGTAATTACCGCTACAATCGGTTCAGTCAATTACTAACTATGCACTTTATATGGGGGGGGGGACTTCATCGAAAAAATTGTAGATTTAAATGTCAGCTACATTGAAACATAAAAACCAAAACAGAACATGCATTTACAAATTTGTGCAAATATATAATGAATACATAGCATAATCACTAATGGCACTGTATGTAGTAGTCTCCATTTCAATTTGAATTATTCAAATCTAACTTTCTTTTTTTGACTGGGCTTGTAAAGGCCTTCGACTAAGCTCTTACTCCACTTCCCTTTTGCTGATTTAGATTTAAAAGCCCTCACAGAGATTGTCAGTTTACGGTCAGATGCTGGAGTCCACTCTTTCTCTCAGTCGCTTTGAAAGTATAATGTGTTTGCAGCTCTTTGAACTACAGGGTTTCATATTCGCGAGTCATTCAAGCAGGCTAAAAGTGATATGGATCTACTTCAGAGCGAGAGGGAGGGAGAAAGAAAATCAAGTCAGCCTGTGAACTGACAGAGGTTATACAATCCCCACCATCAACTTGTTTCTCTTGTCTATTGATATGGGCAATTTCAAGTGTCGAGAGGTTTACAAATGGACCCGGGGAATGCCAAGATGAAAACTAGGTAATCGTATTTAAAAGAGGAATATTTTTGTAGTTCTTATCTTTTGTATTTCACTGCTGCAGTGCCCATCGTAAACCGGTCTGTTTGGAATGGGTTGCTTGCTTGGTCTGTGGTAATGCTGCAGCTTTCCTTCTGAAACTGTAAAAGTGACCGTCAGTGATTGAGTCATGGCAAGTAGAGACCAACTGCTGGACCCTCTTGTTACTTCAAGGTTCGGTGGAGCTCAACTCAGTTGCCATTGTGGTTCACTAATGTTAGTGAGTCTAGTCTTGAGTTAGATAGTCTCCTGAGACTCTCTAACCCTTAAAAATACATATGCCAAAATGATGAACATTTCTCAAGATATGAAAGTCACGTGCACACAGGCACACAAGATTTCTGGAATTATTAGAGAGATGGTAATTCTAAAAATGTCCTTGTAACTGCTTTTTACTACTACTACTTACTAGTCCATTTACCATTGGCCCTTCTATTCCCTTCTATAGTCTGCCTAGAGTCTGTTTCTAGAGCTGCTTTAAACAAACTGCAGTGTGTAGCTCACATCAGGATATGTCTCTCTAGCGCTCTCCAATAACTTATAAAAATAAAACGAAAGTCAACTTCCTGTTTAATATATGCATAGAGCTATCAAAACATAGTTTGTCATCAAATATTTCTGTACTTATTGTTTTTGTGATTGTGTTACGAATATGAAGCTTTGTCCATCCAGACAAAATTCAATTCAGTGTTTGCCTCACACTCTGACAAAATATTCGTAGTCGATGTCAGCAGTTTTCCTCCCACTCTGAAGACAACCTGGGCAAGGTGCTGCCTTCCTGAGTAATCTGACAGTTTGTCAAGAAGTTCCTTGAGTCAAACTGAAAGCTGATCTCCTCCCACACGATGATTTTTCGCTTATACAACCATAGAAGCTGCAATCCTTGTGGCCAGAGGATACCTGTCTGCTGAATCAGGTGTTCCCTTGGCTTACCGAGCCTTAGAGAGAAACTCTGCTTACGGATATACATTGTTTTGCAAAAGTCTTCAAAAAATGTCTGCAGGTTGAAACTGCAAAGTTTTCATAACCCTATAACAACAGTAGCCACATTTATGGGAAATCAGTTTGAAATAAAGTAGACTACTAGAGGCCTATATTGCCTGATGGCTTGCAGCAGGCTTCTTGTCTCTAACCTACAGAGGCATTCAAAAAAGGGGTGCTGATATATATTATTTTACACTGCAACAGACAACAGCAAACGTGAACACCAACTTATTGTATATCGATGCATTATAGCATCTTTTTCAGGTATGAGTGGTTCACAGTCCGTTGCAGGGTTGTTCTTCATCAGAAATTGCATGTTTTGTCCTCTGTTCTACTGTTATGCATCAGAATTGGCTGAGTAGAAAATACACAGGATGTTCTTAAAATGAAATAAAGTATTAAAAAATGCTACTATGCTAATCTCAGTAGGAGAGGCTGCAACCCCCTCAGAAAACAAACTTCTAGCTTTCTTGGCCTCCAGGCAATTTGACCTGCAAGACAATTCATGAATGTAAAAATACAGAAAATAACATAAAATCATATAAAACATTTTCTTGAGCGTTACTCCTTCTGGCTGTTTGGCAGGTTACAGTCAGGTTGACTGACCATATGTAGATGAACTTTTAATCGTTGACAAGCGTCATGAAGACTGTCAATAATGATTACCACAAGAGATTCCAAAGAGAGATGGCATAACCTTTTTATTTTTTGTTGTAGTTGAAGAGAAGGATTAGGGTAACACAAACCTAGGTTTGTGGTAATCTAGTGATGACAATGGACAATCTTGATCATAATTACAGCTCGAAACATGCCTAACTGGATGCGTTGCAACGTCAAATCTGTTTGGATAATGTAACACTCTTCAGTGTGTGTGTCCAACAAGCACCTTTAACAAGAGCCAGGGAACGGAATGCCAGGCAAGTTTTTCTGTAAAAGAGATAGCGAAGAACCAGACACTTTATTCAGGAGAATAAGTGAGAAATAAAAGCTGAAATGATCAGCGAAAAGGTTCCAAGCCCTCGAACAATATGTGAGACTTTAAGATCTTGCAGACATGGAGTCGAGGCATTAACCTTTATCCTTCCCACCATTTCTGACCAGCAACTTCCCCACAAATGATTTGCAGGTCATGTTATTTTCTGGTTGTGTCTCATTGTTAGTTGGTAGTTGATTATTGCCTTGAAAGAGACGGAATCTTATTTCACTTGTCTTTTTGTAATTATTATTCTTACAATGCTTTCATCAATTCCAAAAAAAAGCTTTTGTACTAATTAGTTGACATTTATTTTTAGCTGAGGCTTACAGATTTTTTTTAATCGTTTGAGTAACTACTGTAACTGTATATTGAATGCTCTCTCCACTCAACCCAATTACTATGCGAGTCAGAGGATAGCTAATATTAATAAATGAGTATAAGGTGGACAAGCCATTAAAAGTACTTTCAAGCTCCATTTAAAAAAAGATACAACCTGTTCTACATAATTTAAAAGAGAAAAAGGCTGCGTTCGTGGACATTTCTAATTGTTAATATAATGTGGTGTCTGAATATGTTTGTCAGAATGAGTCAGTGGTGATTGTAATGCTATACTTCTCCCTATAGCAGATAAGGTGAGGAGGCGGTGAGCAGTCAAGTGGTGATAAAGGCAGCAAGGCAGGCATGTAAGGGCTAAGAGGTTTGTAAGAACCATGAGCTCTGGGAGCTGACGGTACTTTCTTTCATTTTATTTATTGTCCTCCCACAAGTTATTCAGACATGCGAGAGAGGGATGGATGCTTACAAGAGTATAGTTAATGCATGCAGCATGGTCGAGTCAGAAGGAAAGGAACCATTAGACCTCTAATCACACAGAAATCAAGACAGAGGCAATAAATAAGAGAAATTTAGGTGGATGGAGAGTTGGGAGGGATAAGAAAAGTAAGCGATTTAGAAAGGAGATGAAGAGAGAGGAGATGAATTGACAGGGCTTTTCACTGAGAAAGGCAGCAAATAGGAAGAAGTAGCCTGACAGGTGGGTCCACAGCCATGTCCCCCATCCTTCAGGGAAATACTTTGTGCCTTTAGTGCCTCTGGTATATTCGAATGCAACTACTTCATCATAGTCACAGAATATTTTTGTTATTCTGTGTTATATTCAATGAGTTTGCCGACGCAATTATATACATGTCGAGAAATCTGGCAATAGAAAATCAAGAATGAACATTTACTTTGATTCACACAAAGCAGGAAAAAACAAAAGAGTCAACCATTGAGGAAATACACAGTGTGAAAAAGCTGATCATATAAAGACTATTACGGCAGGAAGTTTAATTACATTAGATTTTATTTTTTTAAACATGGGGCTATGGGGCATCTCACAATCATTTCCTTAATAAATGATCAATGGCAAAAAAATCTTACCATTGTAGGACATCAGTGTAGGACGGCGGCATTTCTGACATTCTTTTCATATGACATGATCGGGTTTCACAACATTGCCTGTGTGTCTGCAATTAGAGATGTCTCTGATGAAACGATTGCAATCTAAATAATAATAATTCATTCATCCGTTCATTCATTAAGCCTGAGAATAGCTAAGCTTTTGAAGGTATATGGGAAATGCAGCAATTATAATTACTGCTTGATTATCAAGTTGCTGTCACCAGTAGAACGTCTCATGAAGATGTCCCTTGTCTATAACATTAATGCAATTCTTAATGTGTTTTGCGTTCAAGTATTTTTCTCATATTGGATCACTCTCCACTCTCAGCAAGAAACAATCTCAAAACTGAGCAC
The DNA here is from genome assembly GCF_963576545.1 of Limanda limanda. Taxonomy (NCBI): domain Eukaryota; kingdom Metazoa; phylum Chordata; class Actinopteri; order Pleuronectiformes; family Pleuronectidae; genus Limanda; species Limanda limanda. The sequence continues at coordinate 12,880,782 of NC_083643.1, forward strand.
ACACACGTGCACACACACACACAGAGCATTTATAGAGCATCAAAAGTTAATATAATAAAGTACCCCCTCAGACTTAAATTAGTAGTCAGCTCTGGATAATATTTCATCTTCCAGGTCATATTTTAGATTTAGTGTCATCTACTTTCACAGCATAATGAAACTGCTGCCAATGCCACAAATCTGTTTCCATATATATACAATATTCTCTCGTTTTTCTTCTTTTCCTTGTTGTCCTGTTGTTTCTTGTCCCCTCTCTATCACCAGTGTTTCCCATAAATTAGTACATAATAGCAAAATGAAAAAAACTTTTTATTACATAAAATGTGTTTTTTTGCAGCATTACTATGTTGTAGAGCTGTGCAGCACTCTCACTATCTCTCTATCTCTCCTTTCTCTCTCACACACACACACAAACACACATGCTGACAGCAGACCTGTCTGTCTTGTCAGGCTGGTCCCTGGGAGCACCAGGTGAAATCCTGCCATATAATAGGCCGGTCAACCATTAACCCCCCCCATGCACACCTAACCTCCGACAGCACCAGCATGCAAAGTGAAGGATGTGCTACCAACGTGTGCATGTGTGTATCCCTGCTGAAAGCCCCGCACACCAAGAGGACCTCACTATCTGATCTGCCCCATCTGCTATCAAGACAGGTAGTGTCTACACCTGAGGGAGAGCTTTCCCCTCTGTCCGTCTCAATCTATCTCTCCCTTGTCAGTGATACACACAAACACATGAACAACCGCCCACACACTACTGTACTCAAGACATCACAGCCTCATCGATAGCCTTCATCCTGAGGTGATGATGAGGAGCAAGGTCAAACTTCCGTCCTGTCACGTAAATCTCCAGACAAGTACGTGTACATGCTCATGAGATACTTTTCCCTTCTTGTCAGGCTCAGTGATTTTATTCTGGTCCTGGATGCCGGATGGTCAGTGAATTTATTCAATATCTGGTACTTGATTTCCCCTACTGACATTTTCTGCACACATTTCGGCACAGTTGCTGATACATAAGACGGGAGGCAAGTTAGATTGGACTGCTTCACAGTCACTCAAAGAAGAGTTTGAGCTCTGAGTGAGGGTGTGAGATAAAAAATTGTCCTTTGTGGGTTTTACTGCAGAATCAGAGCAAGCAAAGGCAAAGTAAGAGAAGCTTTTATAGATACTTGTTCATGAAGCACTTCCACAGAGCCACGGATTCACAGTACATGAGTAACATCACTCTGTGGGAAATGTGCCTCGAAGGGCATTTCTCAGAATTAAGTTAATACTGAGTTGTAATTTCATTTCTTCACTTAATTTCTTTTTGATATCATGAAATGCACTTAAAAGCCGAGCCTTGGCTTAGATTTAAAAGAATGACTCTGCCTCTGGGAATGGCAAGTAGAGCTGTTTGATTATTAACGACATTCTGCTGTTAGTTAGTGAGAGAACCAGTGTGAGATCCTTGTGGATATTTCACCTACAGGGCATCATGACATTTCACCACATTCTTATTTGTCAAAGCAAAACAAAATGTAACACTACAGCCCGATATTAAAGCAGTTGTTGCCAAAGGGTTGCATGTAATGTAGATGTGTTGTTGTGTTCATGCAGACCTTGGGAAAACTCAGAGGTGAAGAGTGGTTGCACCGAAGAATACAAATAAAGCACTACAATGTACACTGAGGTGGCCTCAACAGCAAAGACATTGTCCTTGCTGTTGGAACTACTTGTATATATATATATATCAGCATAATAATAACTGAATGAAAGTGGGAAAAATCGAGGTATACAGGGGAAAAATTATGTTTGCATCACATCTCAAACACATTGAAAGAGAGTGAGAGACAATGATTACAGGATGGGAGACACATGAAACACAACAGATTAAAATCCTTTTAAGCGCTCAACAAGTGTCCGTACCTCTGCTCTCTCCCTGCACCTCCTCTCTCTCTTTCCATCTCTCCATCCCTCCATCTCTGCCAAGGACACCATCCCTGCTGTTGTTACCATGGAGACGAGCCCAGAAGGGCTGTGGGCGAGACATGTTAGGGACTATGGGTGACTCTGTGTGTGGGTGTGTATGTATGTGTGTGTGTGTGTGAGAGAGAGGGAGAAAGAGAGAGAGAGAGCATGTTTGTACAAATCTTTGCCCTTGTTTGTTTTCAGGATTTTTGTAAGTTTTCATTATATTTCTTTACTTTATTCTTTATTTTAATGGTTTCAGATCCTTTATACATTAGAGTGGTTTCCCACTGACATGTACTTCAACAACTAAGGAACTGTAAGATGTTGGTAGAAGGAGCAGGGGGTAGGGGCTAATTATTTTGATCTGCATATGATTAGCATAAAGAAAAATGGATTTATTTAATTGGAAATTACTCATAACTAAATGCATTTGAAATCATTTTCAGTTTGGTTACCACTCATGTGCTTTTTGCTGCTGTCCTTGACATTTTGACACAAACAGTTATGGATCATATTGTACCATACTTTACATGATTTTGATTTATTTCCCAACATGTAAAGCAAGCCTCCAAGGGTACGGGTCTATTTGTGTGTGTGTGTGTGTGTGTGTGTGTGTGTGTGTGTGTGTGTGTGTGTGTGTGTCTGTGTCTGTGTGTGTGTGTGTGACACCATGTGAGGTGGGAGGTAATGCATGTGTTGACAGCAATAATTCACCCCATTTGCTGAATGAGAGATGAGAAGAAGTGTCCTTTTCATGCTCCAGTCGTTCTCTCTGCCAAGAGATGGTAATGTCTCACTTTCACCATTCTTGTCTCAAAAGCCTAATGGCCTAACATCAAAGTCGTCTTTTTCCTGCCAGCGAACGGAGGTTTTGCAGCAGTGATACAGTGTTTCCCATTAATTTTTCATTCAGTCTGAGACACTGTTGATGGCTGTTTGTGCCCAATTGCAAATGAAAGAAAACTAAGAAAGGAATTTGGGTGCCAAAAATGGACTGGGATTCATTTGCTCTCTCAGCTTGACCTTAGTTCTTATCATCTTGACTCTGTTTTTATCTTAAAGTCTGTTTACTGGAGACTGTGGAGACAGATTTTCTGCTCCGCACCTCTTGAAAGACAGTTTCGCCAGCCAGCTTCCTCCATGCAAGGACTGCCTAGTGCCTGCTGGACAGGTAGCTGCTGGATGAGCCAAGCTGGATGCACTTCTGTCATGAAGACTGTTTTGATGGCACAATTCCATGGAGAAATACACCTGTTCTCACTGTTTGAAGGAAACCACTCCCCACCAAGAAAGTGAAAAACAGAGAGTAAGGACCTCCTGCTCCTCGCTCTTGCTCATCCCCCCCCGATGGTTAGGGATACCTGCCATCTCAAGAATTGGATTCAAAACTCCCCTGATAGGCTCTCCACTTCTAACCGTTTCCTCCCTATGGTTGGAGGCAATCTGGACCAACCACAAACTCTCTTCTTGGAACAAACATAGACCCATTGGTTGCTGCCACTTCCCCAAATTACCTACTTGCCACAGCCCTTGCACACTGATTGTCGGGGACTCCATGGTTGGAAGTTTGTCAGTATACACTCCAGCCAGGGGGTTAGTGAGTGCTTTTCCGGGAGCCCACCAAACGGACATTGATGGAAAACTAATAGCACTTATCAAAGATTATTCCTCTGTGAGTATTTTGTTTTTCATGTTGGAGACAATGGTGTTTCAGTTCAAGTAGGAGCTGAGTGAGTGAAGGGAACATTTAATTCAACTTCTCAACAAAAGCTTTCAAAATAAGTCCCTCCGCTTTAAAAATCACAATTGCCAAATAAAAGATTTCCTTGAGTCCTTCGGATTTAATACCTACCAGATTTCTCAAAGAGGTTTATGACTATTCTAGAAATTTAAATAGCTATTTTCTCTCCATCTAGTTGTGTTTACCCCTGCCTTAATTACATAGTTATGGACACACTTCTTAATAAACAGAGAATTTACCAAAAATACATATCTTGAGAAAATCATCCATGCTTTTATTTCATCTAAATTAGATTATGTAATGCACTGTATTCCTCCAAGTATTTCACACCTTCAGCTGATACAAATCTTCTCAGCATCTAAGAAATACTAGGAGACAAGATCCCATCAGCTCTGGTGTAGCATCTCTTCACTGGTTACAGATGAATATTAAAATAGATTTCAAGTTGTTAGTGATCATCTTTATAATAATTCATGGTTAAGCTCCCAGTTGAATGAGCTATTAAATCTGCCGGCTGTTCATCCAAGGAGCACAACTAAAGCCAACCTGGCTTTTGCAGTCAATGCCGCTCAGCTCTGGATTATTATTATTATTATGACTACGGCACGTTTTTATTTATGTTTGTATGTGCATGTATGTGAATGTATTTTTTTGTGATTGCACTCTCAGAGGCCACACTAACATGGCTTTGCTGGCAGGTCCCTCATACAAACAAATGGCCTTGGCTGGCAGGTTCAGTCGAGGGTGACGGTTGTATCTGGTTGCATCAGGCTGGAGAGTGATGGCCACGGCAGATTCAAGGGAGAACTGTTTTCATTTCAGTTGCAGTGAGAGACCCACCACAGATGTGTGTTTGGCCTCAGACACTGCGATGATGATTAACTTATTTTTATAACTTATTTTTACCCTTTTACATATTTATTATTGACACTGGCTCTGAAACACTGCCGTTTTTTTTCTCCTTTTTTTTTATTGTTGAAGGTCAGTTAAGTAACAATCTAGCATGTGGCTGTATCCAGGCAACAGTTCTGCGTTAATGAACTTATCATAGTCAGGTTAAAATGAGAACTTATAGAATAAATGAAGTACAGTTATTGACACACACAATTATGTTTATGCCCATTCCCTTTTTCAAGAAATATAATCACACGTTTCTCTGCGAAAGCTGTGGTAAGTTTAATAAGAACGAAAGATAGAAAGATATTTACATAATGACAAGGAATTCTGATATGAGGCTAAAATGTTGAAGAATTTTCTCAATTCAGGGAAGAGTCAAACAAATCCTTCATGCGAAGACAAAAACATCTCCAAAGTTGAAGGCTGTTGTTGCACTGATGCACAACTTATTTTTAACAGTATAATGAACACATACATTTGTAATATGGATTCGACCTTCTTTCTCTGTGTTACATCAGACGGCAACTCATCAGCGGGGTCATAGCTCGGTAATCCTCGTCTTGTTTTGAAACGAACTAGAATTCATTACTCCAATGTACCGTGCACCCACACACGAGTGCAAACACACAAAACCAATCACGTCGCTCACACACAAACACACAATGTTTTTCTCCATATTCACCATGAGCAACAGGTGTGACAACAGCCTGTGAAAACTCTGTGATTCTCAACATGGAGGGTGAGTAGGTGTGTTTTGATGATTAGTCGAGGATGACTACATGCCAACACATTAGGCCTCATGCAGCCAAAATACACACTCACGCACACAATTCACACACTTGCTTTTGCCAATGTCCCAACAGGGGCTTAGCAACTTCTCACCTACGCCCACTTCCTGTAAAGTAATTGCCTGAATGATCTATCCACTGCCACCTATTACATCATGAGGCAAAGCAGAGACATTCAATAAGAGTATATGTATGTGCATCTTTTTTTAAAAATTGTGTTCTTGTTGGATAATTTGAAATTTAGAGACAACAGGCAACTTTTGTGCCCCCAGCACTTCCAGGTGGTATTATTGTTTTTTAACTGTAATAAAGACACTGCAGTTAGGACGCAGGTCAGAGCCGGATCCTGAGGAAGTTGTCAACTCCACACATTCTAAAGTATTCATAATGTAAAAACTGAACATGCAAAACCGGCAAACTCTATTGTAACAATGTGCATTGCATAGTAATGACTTAGTTTGAGGTAAATAATTGCTTGGCACAAACAGGTCAAATCAGCAGGCGTTGTATGGGGGAAGAGGTGGTAACCTTAGAGTGAAGCAGCAGGAGAAGTGGTGTGACCCTGCTTCTGTCCAAAGCAGAAAACAGAAAAAAAATAATTTTCAACAAATAAACTTGTTTATATGAGTCTGGTAGTATCATTCAGTTGGCTGGTTATGTTACTTTAGCCATTTACAGGCATGACCTATGGGCAAATCCCTGAGAATTGGCTACGGAGTTTACCCAGAGTTTGCCTTTTACACATGCAAAACACAGCGGGAGGTTTTCTGCACAGATGCGTTCACAACAGCAACAAATCCTCTGCATTATTCAGGCGAGAGGCGGAGCAGCCAGGTGCGGCAGCCAGAGGCAGGAAGTGAAATATTGACTCCGCTGCATATATCATGTGATTTTGTTTACAGCACCCCAAAATCGTCATCAGCTCTTATCACCACTTCTGTTGCGCCATCACCCCCCTGCTGCTTTTATTCCTCTGTTAAAGGTATTATTTTTCCCGGGAGTTGCTTTTTTCAATTTAGCTGTTCCACCTTCTATCGTTTCCGTCACTAGAGATGGAGGAGAATGGGAAGTGCTATTCTCTGCCTTGTTTCGGTAATGCAATGGATGATGCAGTTCTTTTGTGCCGCAAATTAAGTTGTCATTTTTTGGTGCAAAACGCATCCAAGAGAACAAATGGTAAAAGCAAAGCTTATATGTGACCAAAATAATCGTTTTTTTCTATTGCCATTACCTTATGCTATCAGTTTTAACATCATAATAAATGCTGTCTACTTCTGCTTACAACCTTTTTGATTTGTTTGTCAGAGACAAGGCTTTGGGATTACAATGCTTTTTAAGAGAGGAGCTGAGTTCTTAATCGATAAAATTGACAATATTGTATTTTGCTCCTGGCAAAATGAAAGTTTTATACACAGTACAAAGAATATGCTAGTGGTTCTTTGCAACCAAAACAGGAAGAGAAAAGCACTTTTGCCCAGCAGCTGTTTGAAGCTTTCCCCAGGTAGCAGAAATGGTTGAACCTGATACAACTGGAGTAACTGTGGGAAAGGAAAATGAGCCCTGTTGGAGGAAGCAAAGAGAGTGAAGAGAGAGGAGCAGACACATAGATAAAAGATGGACATTTACTCAATGAAAGCGCTCCGGAATAAAATGGCATTTAAAGGCATTTTTTCAAATAGATCAGTAAGTCACAAAACCTGCCTGTTTCTACTATCACCGTCTTCATTGCACTTTTCTTTCGTTGGAAAAATCATATGACATGATACCAACCCAGTCGTCTTGCCTAAACACTCACTAAGTCATTTATATATTTATACATAAAGAATTTATGAAGTTAAGAATTTATATGCCACTTTCATGTCTCCATTGTAAACTAAATGAATGAATAAACCAACACTATTTTTCCTAATGTTTTCATCTGCTCCCCGTTCGCCCCAATGTCCCATAAGCATCCACTGCCTGCCTCTGTTGAGCACCGTGCACAGCGATCATCCATGCTAAGCAATGCACATGATTGCAGAGAGCCTGGGACTGTGTTGTTGTTGTTGAGTTAATTTCAAACTGACTCAGCAACATCATTTCACAAAAATAAGCTCTGTAACCCAGCATGTATAATGCATGTAGCCTGCTGAGGAAAAGGAACCAACACAGACAGACCTGACAGCCCCAGGGAGTTAAATGAGTGAAGGAGAAAAGTTGATTATAAGGCTCTTAACGACTCCGCTAATTACCATTGATGCTAATTAGCTGAAGCTGCAAGTTAACTGCACAGAGAGTAATCAGTGTCTGGAACGAGACAGAAGTTAGAGTCAAACTATCATCTCTCAACCCTTCACGGGGCACAGTAAGACGTTAGATACTGCGCTGTTATGTCCCAGAAATGTTGGCGTTCTCCCCACCCCGACATCTGACAGGCCCTCGAGACGACAATGAAAGTTTTTAATTGTCGGCCCAGGCTAAGCCAAGAAATGCAGCTACTTCAATGATTCCAAGAAAGGTCATAGCATTTTAGTAATCTGAGATGTTTATGTACAATTTATTACCAATATTTAACTCTCACAGCAAAGGTTAATGTGCTGGTTTCGTTCTTGGGCTGCAGTGTGTGATCATACTGATCAGTGCACTACTTCCCATCACACACCGCAACAAACATCAACACACAAAGACACACACGTCCATTTAGCTTGACTTATGTTGTCTGTGACTGTGTTATTTTGTGCAGTAAATCCCGATTTCTCCCGATGCCGAGATACCAGCTTAATCTTCTCCCAGGTTGTCGACACAACAACCGCTGGGGCTGATTTACTGTGGTCAGCTTCAATTACCAACCCTGAGAGCCAAAGGTATTCCTCAGGGTCTGGATGGGCATACGTTTCAAGGACAATTATTTTTAATGAGACTGCCTCCAATCTATCTGCATGTGGGTCGAGGGACGCTTGACAAATTCGTCCTTCAGAGAGCCTCCTCCTCACTCTGATCTATGGTTCTGCTTCATTTCCTCTGCCTGTCATGCTGTGTGTAGTGCCGCTATCAGTATGTTTCACCTGGTGCGATGTCTCAACGATCCAAAGATAGGCTGTGTAACTGATATGGCAGTAAGGTATTTGTAGTTATAAAAAATGGAGTCACTCTAAAAGTCATAGGCAGTTGGAGAAAATGAAAAATAACTCAAATGAAATCAGAATTTCTCAACAAGATGTTAAACGATGCAGGCGATTGTTGGGGTAACGTTTTTTGGCAAAGCTATAGTAATCAATATTTTATATGATCAACTTGTTAAAGGGGTAACTTACAGTGGTGATGGATAACCACCAACTTATCTAACTTTGGTTCTATCTCCAAGTTGAGTGTAGCAAAGCTGCTCCTTGCAGCAATGTCAACATGTTTCCAGCATTATGGCCAAAATTATAAGAACTGAAGTGTAATAGACCAGATTAATCCTTTAGTTATAAATTGAATCTGCAAGTGTAGTACGGTAGTCACTCTAAACAGGACTGCTTGGAATAGGCTTTATTTGACCTATGATGATGCCTCTAGCAGCTTTATTCCTGAAACTGTAAAAGTGACCTGCAGTAATTGAGCATCCTGTTCGATATCATGGTCACCAGGTCGCTGAGCTGCAGAAACAGCTTGGTTTCATAAATCTGATCTATTTTCTTCACTATAGGCTTTGATCGTCTGCTGCTGCTGAGTGTACATCTCCAAGGGGCTCCAGCCCACGGCGAGTCCCTCCTGCCGTGATTCCCAGCAGAGGCCCTGCTTGTTGGCTTGTTGGTTGTCCTGGCCTTTCTCATGTCCTGTGGGGAACTGGTGTCTTCTGGGATCGCTGTTTGAGTCACTGACTTGACCTTGTGACTGCAGGCAGTAATCACAGTGTGGGATTCTTGTGGCATTTGTGTACCCATGTGCACGAGCTTCTGGGAGCATGAATAAAAAAGTAATAGTGAGAGACAAAGTGGATATGATTTGTGACATGTGCATCCAACTGTGGTTGTCATACATATGTATGTGTGTCATATATGTGAATGTCTGCCTCTGCTGACATAGCTGTCTATCCTACAGTATCATGCAAATTTAATATACTATGTTACAGCCGTGTCACTGTTGTGTCTGATGCAGCCCTGAATACCACATTTATGACATTTTCTGTTTGTTTCCTGCCTCTATCTGTGTATCTTGTGGAAATTAGATGCATTGCATGTGTCACAATGAGTTCTGTCTCCTGTTAAACTCAGTGACCAGAGTGATTGACATGTAGCACTCTTTTATCTTCTCCACGGTCCTCTGATGAAGAGTTCTTCCCCCTGGGCCTGGCACTCGGGTTTAATTCGTTGAGCCTGTGCTGTTGCTCTACGCGGTAATCACTCAGAGTTGCTTCACAAACACACCACAGGCACACACACCTTAACAGGAGAATAGAGGCACTTCTTCGCCAACATTTAAAGAACAAAGTGTATTGATGTATAGATGAAAATCTGAATCTAAATAACAATTCAGCACTGATACGGTCCAGGGCAGTGATAGATTTTCCCTCATTTGCCCTTTAAATTGCAGAGAAAGATCAAATATTGTAGAGAGTGAACTCTGCCAAGTCTTCTTTTGTCTTACCTTCAGTCATTCTATGTGACTAACATTGGCAAACTGACACAAAGGGTCTGATGCTACAATGCAACAATTACTGTGAAGGCTGTGGGCAGATGTGCCTCACCGACTGTAAATCTGGTCTACCAGCTCCACGGGTGTTGTTATTATGCTGAACCTGATCTGTGACCTGCCTGAGGGAAGATGAGTCAAAAGATAATTTTCCTGCAGGGACTGACAAACCATGTTTTCGGCTTGTGAATATAACTAGGAGTACAAATAAAGGCGTAGATAATAACAGCTATACTTTGTTATTTGCCGCTCATGCAATTTTAATTTCAAATATTTACAAAATATATAATACATGTGAAATATTTAAATATATATAAATACAAAAAACATGAATATATATAAAGACTATATAATATATATACAAATTTGTTTTAAAAAAAAAAATATATATATATATACAAAATGCATAATGAATTATATTGTACACTAGATATATCCTCGGAATCACTAATTTCAAAATGTAAAATGTTTTAAAGTTTAATTTTATTAACCCCTAGTCAAAAGGAAATACATGGCTTTCATATGGAGGAAACAAAATAATTGATCACTAGATGTTTTAATTACTCATTTATCATTAGGAAGCCCATTTTTTTTAGCTCTTTCTTGTCCCAGCAGGTCTGCTGCTCTGCTCTGCTGATAGCAGCTTGTTTGTTTGCTTGTGGATGAAAAATCCCTGTCCTCTGAGCATCTGTTCAGTCCAGCAGGGATGTTCTATCTCACCAATACCCCAGACTACTTGTCTTCACAAAATACAAGCCAGAGAAATGTGATCAAAGCCACTGGTTAGATTCTGACTATCCCAACCGAGTGTTATGAATACAACAATTTAAATCGTAAACCTTTTCCGATACTTAAAGGACACTTTCCCATTGGGAAAATAAATTCTCTTTCAAAAGGGCTGTAATCCATTTTCTGTCATTTTAGCTTTTAATAAATACAGTTTGTTTTTATTTATTGTTCTGCCCCCTGGCTCATGAGCAGAAAATTAAAAACTTGGGGTAATCTCTCTGATAAATCCTTCTTTGCATATATTCCCATGATTAAACCGTTGCAGATAAATGCATCGGGAGTCAGGTATCCGAAAATGCATCAATCTGGGAAGCCCCCTGTCTGTCTTTCTGGGCATATGAGTCATGATGCCTGCTCTGGGGTAGCGTGAAATATTATGATCCCTAACTTTTATGTGGAAGATTTGCTCTTTATTTTTACTTTTCACTTAAAAGTCAGATTTACCATGACACTCTTAATATTCACAATGGGCAGCTTTTAAAAAACGTAACATCATCTTTGGTTTTATAAAATAATTTCCAGTGCTTATTCATTTCATTATTCTAAATGAATAAAGTCAATTTTAAAACTCTTCTATCAAATTTATAGCCTTGAAGGAAAACATTGATAAACAAGCTCTTTGAATTATACAGACCAACATCAGGCATTGTTTCTGGTAAGCCCTCTCACTCTTGATTTTTTTTACCAAGGGTATTCAACCGAATAATTTGTTTGGTTTAACAAGAGATATAAACACAAATGACATCTTCACACATCGTCCATGGAAACCCACACACTGAACTGTCTGTGCCACAGTCACAGCTCAGATGTGACCCACTGTTAGCCGTGTCATTTATATAATGATGTTATTACATAAGTCTAGTTCATTTTATAGCAGGAAATGTTTCCTGTATTCATCTCAAGCCACGGCAGGGAAACTCCTCTCAACTGGCTCCCTGTCCTCCCCACTCTATTCCTCTCCACCTGCCTGCATACCGACAGTCTTACATGCTGACCTCACATCACAGAGTACAGCACATTGAGGCGTCACACCATTGAACTTGCCTGTTTAAGTTAGCAGCAGTTATCTAATTGTGTGCACTCCTAATGGCACAAAGAGGATCCAGTCTTGCTCCAGCTGCTCTGTTAGTGTGAAAAACCATTAGTGCAGCGCTGATAGAGATACAAGCTTAGACAAGGCACCTCCATTTTAACAAGTTCAAAGGCTGGGAAGTCCTGCAGTGCTAAGATATGTAGGTGGGCAAAGAAACATCTGCTAGAGTCGAGACTCTTCATTAACTTTTATTAAACTTGTCCTCTGAAATATCATATTTAACTTTCATAATACAGATTTTAAAGACAGTGTGAATAATGAAATACAAATATATAGAAAATACTGAGCTGACGGGAGGTATTGTTTGAGAAATTCCAAATTTATAAGATTCTGTTCATCAGCGTGTTGAACAGATGCAAGGATATCACATCATTATTTCCTCGTGCTTCAGGATCCGCTTACGTTTACCGGTTTGCCTGCTCGCCTCTCTGCCTGCCACGCTCACCACACAATGCATCGCCCCATAATCAGCTCATCTCCACACCTTTGATTGATGCTTCCTTTTCATTTGTGTCTGTGTCTGTGGATAAAGTAAACAGGGGGTCGATTGATATTTTATGCAAATGTTACCAGCCTCGTGTCGGATAATCTCGCAATAGAAATAAAACAACCAGGGGTACCTCATTCCGCCATGCATTTCACCCCTTTGCACAAAACGCATTGAAAGAAAAGCAACTCAACTAGAGGGTCAAGTTCAATTTCTTGGGATGACTAAGAAGACTCACACAGACTCTAATGTGCTGGTTTAGCCACAAGTCAAGGTTCAGGGTGAGAGACATGTATGTGGAGAATGGGAATGAGGAAGTAAGAGCTAGTATCACTGTAAAGGCTGCTGCACACAAGAGGATAATCATGATGACTTAAGACCCGATTTACCCCTTTTGACAATGACGGGAGCGTTCTCGACTTGAGGTGAATCCAGTCCAAATTATCCTGAAATGTGAGGAACAAAATAATCTTATTGCAACAAATTGAGTCGGAGCCTCCCCGATCTCAAATATATCATCAAACATGTTTGTCGTTTTTTACGATAACCGGCTCCGACAGAAACCCGCAATAGCCAATGAGAATGAGCTGACCCGGAAGAGTCACCAAGCAGATGTTACCTACTTGTACAGCTGGAACTAAAAACAATACATTACCAAATCACATCCAGCTCATGCTACACAGTGTATAAGCCAATTCTGCCATCTCAGCCATGATTTCAACCATTCTCCTCTCTTCTTTTTTGGTTTTGCGCTGCTAAACAGAACACATGACGTCGGCCCTCCTCCATGTTTGTTCTTCTTCTGAAGTCATGTTAATCACGCATGTTTTGGTTCTTTGAAATTGTTTCCTACAAACAGAAAATGAGGCCAAATCATCGAGTGTGAGTTCTGAAGATTAGAAGATCCAAAATCAGTTAAATCGGTCATTATATCTGTAATTGGCCAAGAGTTGAAAGTCCTCTGATATTCTTCTAAAAACTCAGTTGGCAGGACAAATGCAATGATTTGCAATAAAAGCCAAAGGTTAAAACTCTGTAATGTTGTATTTCATGATGATCTTCAGCTTTTTCTATGGGGCCTTAGATTTTAATGGGTTAAAGACACAAACTGTGTGATGACTGATTGATCTGACACCTTAGATCAAAAGTTGGACTTGACAATAACACCTTTACAATGGCAAACAACTCAATCTTCACCAACAGTAGCTTCCAGACGATTCATTTTAGTCTTCCACACGGCAAACACAATTCCTCAAGTTGAAGTGAAATATGTCCATATTTTGTACAAGTAAGATAAATGCAGCCAGTGTGTCATTTTCCAGAGAAAATTGTTGACACACATCCCCTGTGAACTGGCCTCTGAGTGTCCCTCTCTGTCAGTGTGTGCTATTGATAAGAGACTGCACGTCCCGTCTGTCAATCCTTCAGTCAGTCAGCAGCAAGCCCCTTGCATCAGGTCGTAATTTTGGTTTGAGTTCATCAACTGAAGACATATCAGATCATTTCATCACATGCTTTCATCAGCCAGACAGTCTTTTAGATATAGTGCTGCTGGGGATTTACCCCAGAAGCCACAGTTACACAGAAAGACACCCGCTGAACGCGACTGGATCAAAGTCCAAAAACCCAGAACAGATCAAGCACAGTTTTTTTTCAATCACATGGAAACTAATCAGTTATCAAAGGTACTGTAAAACCACATTTGCATCATCGGTTCAAGGTAAATGTGACGACAAAACTGAAAAACAGATAAACACACATACAGACATCAACATATGGATTGTTAATTATATTTCTAGAAAAAAACACTTTTCTTCTACTGATTAGAGTACACAAATTTTAACATTAGTAATGTGTGACTTATGAGTCAAATTAAAAAGAGCACAAAAAGGATGTATTTGTTAAAGGACCCACCTTTCCCATAACTCAGGATAATTTAAAGTCATGTCCAAAAACCTCATTTGATTTACAGAGGATACAAATCCCTTCGAAAACTTCACATCACTTTTGGAATTTACACATATGCAAGCTTATGGGATCTGTACCAAATTGTTATGTATGCACCCAACTTAGTCCATGACAACAGTTTACATAAAAATCTAAATTCTAGCCCCTTCCTTTAAGGAACAAACATACAAGGTCTTTGCAAGGTCATAATGATGAAGGGGCTGGAAGTATTGGTTTGTATGATCGCAAAGATTACCCTGATTTGAAGAGGCCTCGTTCCAAAGCAACCATCTTTTTACACAATGTATTTTGAGAAAGAAGAACAGAACACATAATGTTGGAATTGGTACTTTCTGACAAACAGGTCTGTGAATAAAACCTATTTGGCGTTAAGAGGCAAATTTAAAGGATGTGAGGCTCAAGAGAGCGAGAGCTGGAGTCATGGAGCTGGATTAGCAGGTAAATACATAAACCACTGTGCGTCTGGAGGTTAGCAGCACTGGAGTCTTATCATGAACTGTCACCATCTGCCACAGATAACATCACATTGAAATTCATTGAAACCGACTAAGTCATGAATATGACAGGGATGAGCTGCTCGTGCATGCGCAAGCATATCAAAAAACACACGTAACACAACACGCACAACAAAGATACACAACATGCACTCACAAACACGCACATCAAGGCAAAAGCAACTTGCCTCCCAGCGAGCTAGGATGTAGATGCATTAACAACTTTGTGCACGACGCGAGGCAGAAGTAAAGGAGCGCCAGCTGACACAGGTGGCAAGAGCAGAGCTTATTAAAGCCAATACAAATCCCCTGCTGAGGCCGACTGCTAAGACAACAAATATGAGCAGCACGCTGGCACAGAAGAGCAGCGGCAGGAGGCGGAGTTGGGTTTGAAGAAAGTAAGAAAAAGAAGCGTGAAAGGGTGGGAGGAGAATGGGCAGTCAGGCAAACAAGCAAGAAGGGATAAGATGAGAGCACTTTTTTGTCTTAACGACCACTCAAAGCTCTTTACACAAGTGACATTTATCAACTCGCTTACTGCGCTTCTATATGGAGCCCTTCTCTAGCAGTATGACATCCCACTCACATGTAAGAGGCAAAGTGGTTCAGTGTCTTGACAGAGATGACGAGGAGATACAAGGAGCCAGGAATCGAACCACTGTCCTTACGATAAGTGGGCCTCCCGCTCCACGGTGAGATGGGTGGCAGATAAGAAAAACTGTTTGGCTGGACCTACAGGGGCATGTTGGATGAGCATTACTATTTATCTCACCTACATGCAAATTATGATGGCATGGACTCAAACACACATCCACAGATACACACACACACACACACTTTGGATGGCCTCCTCTGCAGCAAATGAATGCTTGTGTATTCATGAGAGAAAGACTTATTGTGCTCCACTGCACCTGTGGCAGGTTTCCAGTATTCAGAGGTGGATAAATGGTCTGCTCCTTTGGCCTGGCCTGCAATCTGACCACTCGCTGTTTATGAGAGAGGAGAAGTGCGAAAGAGATGGAGGGATGGTGAGAGAGAAAGAGAACGAGAGAGACATGAAAGGAGTGAGGAGGTGAGGAGGAACCGAGGGGTGGAGGATGAACAGGGAAACGCACAGCGGATGATTTGTAACATGACTACCTTCTATTAATCTCCCCTAATGCACTACAACACTGCAGGGAGGGAGGAGCAGAGAGCGGTGGAGAAAGATGGAAGAGGAGGAGACAATTAGAGACAAGTCAGACATGTGATTTTACAGTCAAATACAAGGACAAGCTTTGAGACAAATTATGTATTAAATGTAGACAGAATTTGAAGTCACAACCTGCCAGTTTCCAATAGAGCCAAACAGAGATGTTGATGGGCTGATTTTATCGCCCAGTTTAAGCTAATTACAACTGAATCGTATCAGCATTTATCACAGCCGACAAGTAACAAGAAATTGCAGTAATGGAATGCTATTTATTACTTATTTTAGTACCAGTGGCACTGTTGGAATATTTGTCCAGTAGAGAGCGCTGTGATTCCTCTGTTGGCAACACACTTACTAATCCGCTAACACCATAGAATGTTTTTAAAGATGGAAGACGTGACTACGCTCCAACCCAAAAGCCAAAGTGTCTCGATCGCGAACCCTGTGGTTGGCTGCAGGAAAGCCCATAAACTCTGTCTCCTCCATGTTAGCGGATGGGACAAAGACAAAAGGAATGAGGCAATGTACATGTTCAATAAAAAAAATGTAAAGTCGGTGACTGTCATTATCACACTATGCTCAAAGGTTCATTTTTACAGTAAGTTTGGTTTGAATGAGTTATTGGTAAAAAAAAGGGGGTTGGGACATAAAACATCCTGATTGACAGCTGAGACTGATGTACGATTGGTCGAGCATGTATATTGACAATATGTCGCTACAACGGCTCCAACCCCCAATCAGTACTGCACAGACTTTGGTTGAAAAATAAACAAGATGGCATCGTTTGTACCTTGGTTATTTTGTTTCAAATATGTTTATTGGGAAACCAATAACATAACGGAGAAATTAACAGTCGACAGTTATGTTTCCTTTGTTTTTTACAGAAGGTGAAAAAGTAATCCCTGACAAAAAAGACTAATGACAAAAAAGAATAGCAAGTAAACAAGCAATGCCCTGCATCAACAAAACAGATGAAACAAAAAGGACAGGACAAAAAAGGTACCTTGGTTATTTTGGCTACATTTCTGGATAGTAGGAGATAGTGGAGATGCAGTGTATGGCTGGCACACTTTAAACTAAGCTTGGACTGAACATATAACAGCTCATCCAACTAATTAGAGCTGACTTCTCTAATGATTCCTTGAAAAGTAATAGAAATATAGAACTAATATTATTTTGAGTGTTTTCATGGGATTTCTTGACATTAACAAAAATACAGAATGTATGCTGCCTCATCTTCAGTAAATAAGTGATGATAAGAAGTGTTTCTATGTCCAGCCATTAAAATTACCGCCTGCTATGGCTGTAGAAAACCACAGCCTTCATTTTGCTCCCTTCTTCCAGCTTTTGATCTTCAGCACTTCTCTCTGTGAGACAACCCTTAATGTGCTCATGAAGCTCTGATGAGCTAACTAACTGACAAGCCTGCCAACAAGCCTGTAGGAGCAAAGCAGTGCACTGAAGATGAAATTATTAATTCATTATGAACAGATCCAATACCTGTCCCATCATGTAGGCATCATTTATGAGGAGCAAATAATCAACAGTCGTTAGTCTGAATAAAGCTGCATCCTGTAGCAGCTTCACTGTACATAAATGTTGCACTGATGATGGGAGGTGGGGGGGGGGGTGCGATGGGGCTCCAAACAGCATTTCCCCAGAGACTCTGTATCCAGGCCATATACACAGGGCTGATTAAGACACTGATCCTGGTATTGATGCGGCTATAAAAAACGAGAAACTTCACCAAGGATTGATCCAGGTCTTACCCTAACACAAGACACTCTCACTTCTGGCATGCAATATATGTGCACACATGCTTACAAATGCATAAACACACACACACACACACACACATACACATCACTAAATACAAACATTCAGATCACCTGACCCACACAAACACCCACCCACACACACACACACACCCACACACACACCCACACACCCACACACACACACACACACACACACACACACACACACACACACACACACACACACACACACACACACCCAATAGATCGACCAGAGTTCTCAGCTGTAGATCGATGAGACACGAGGCTGGAAGTGACGGTCTTGAATGAAAGGCCTGAAGGCAAGTTGCATTATGGGGGAATCTCCTGTCACACAGCATAGCCTTTACTGTCCATGCGCTTATCATGTGTGAGAGAGCCTGACATGCGTGTGTATGTACTGCATAAATGCGAGGGTATGTGTCTGCTCCTGAAGCCTGCACATGCTTGTGAGCTTGTGCACGTGTGTTGAAGTGTAGGTCGAGTGGTGGGCAGCACATGCGTGTCCGTGCAGAAATGATGGCGATGTTGAGGTTTTAATCATGGCTGTGAGGTCTCTGACTGACTGGTCCTCTGTTCCTTCTTCCTTTCATCCGGTGTTTCTGTAATTAGTTGATTGACCTCTACTGTCAAGGCCTAATTAGACATGGTAATTAAGGATTAGATGGGTCAGGAGGGAGGTGTGTGTGCATATTGGGGTTGGGGGTGGGTGGGTGGGGGTTAGTAGGTGTGCGTGAAGTGGGCTGATAAGGGATGTGAAGGTCGATACGCCTGCTTTTAGTTTGAGGGGACAGGGATTTGTCTATTCTCCTTGGCGAGAAGCTGCCTTGTTTGCAAGATCAATGTAAGATGGATGCGAGATGAATGTAAACAATGTTAATTAAAAAGTATCACTGCGCTAAACCTCATCTGTTGACGAGTGTGCTGACTAATGCAATACAGTTCCGAACTGCCCTTTATTCCAGGAGTGTTAATATCCAGTGTTTGGAAAGTCCTCAGATGAAATAAGTGAGGGAGGGATGACGTCCCTCTTGGGGCTTCTGCACACTAGGGGATAATCTGGCCGATATTTTAAACCGGATTCGCCCTATAATCATGTAATGTGATCTTAGAGCTAATAGTCGGCGCCTCCCTGATCGCAAATCAATATCAATAAAAAATGTTTGATATTTACCATGATCGGCTACGACAGAACTCCATAATAGCCAATTAGAGCAAGCTGACTGAATGTTGAATACTTGTACAACTGAGACTATAAACAACACATTTCCAACTCTATTCCAGCTCCTGCAGCAAAATGTATAATTTAGCCTTCTCAGCCATGATTTCACCCTCTCTTTTTGTTTCTTGGTGAACCGAAGACGTCAGTTCAGAAGGTACGGTAATGCACCTAAAAGTTTTTTGCAAACCGCAGTAAAAGAAAGGAAGAAGACGTTTCTTTTTGATCCCAACTCTCTGGATTTGCCACTGTGAAATATGTGTGTTCAGAAGATGATGTAAAAAATCTGTTAAATCTGTCATTGTGTCTGTGGTCTTGTGTTTTTAAATATCGGGTAAGGGTTGAAAATCCTCTAGCGTGCACCAGGTCTAAGGAAATGTTACGAAACCCTTTATGCCTGTCACCAGCACATTTAGGACAACTAAATAGAAAAAGACTACATACGAGATTGCTAAACGCTGTTAAATTAGAACTTGAAAGCTATACTCTTTTACTATACAAATCCAATTAAATCACTGTATTTTACACTAAAGAAGCAGGTCAGAGGCATTGTGGGAAAACAGACAGCACAATAGACCGGCAAAGTGATTCAAGTAATAGCAATTACAAAAACCACAATAGAACAGACAGAAAGAGCCACGCCATGCGAATTACAAAACAGCAAATGAGGAGGTAATATGAATTGCAAAGTACAAAAAAAACACCTGACAAATGCACAGTTTAGGACATTTTAAATAAATCTAGAGACACATTCTGCTAAATGATGCATTTTCACCGAATTAAATAAGGGGCCTTTATCCCGTTTAGCGTCGAGAAACCAAAGGACAAACAAGACTCTGGAGCAAATTCTGCTATGGTGACACTGAGGCTGTCACACAGAGCACAGACAGCTTTGCAGCTTATGGAGAGCAAAGAGGGTGCGTTTCGGCACCAGATAAAGTGCAGTGACAGACAACCCCAGAACATCGCTCAGAGGGGGTGCCCATCACTTGCTGCTGCGCTGTGAGGGGTCGTTGCACTTACTTCTCTTTCCTT